>NW_024396774.1:0-23910 GCF_004115215.2 Ornithorhynchus anatinus | reverse complement strand
TGACTTTTTTCTGCTGGCCTAACCTTTTCCACTAGCTCAACCTTTTCTTCTGGCCTAACCTTTTCCCCTGGCCCAATTCTTTCCTGTAGTCAAACCTTTTCTCCTGGCCTAACCTTTTCTCCTGGCCTAACATTTTTCCTTCGCCCAATTCTTTCCCGTAGCCAAACCTTTTCTCTTGGTCTAACCATTTCCTGTAGCCAAATCTTTTCCCCTAGCCAATCTTTTTCTCCTATAGAAAACTTTCCTCCTAGCCAAACCTTTTCTCCTGGTCTGACCTTTTCTCCTGGCGTAACTTTTTCTCCTGGCCTAACCATTTCCCCTCGGCAAAGCTTTTCTCCTGGTCTGACTTTTTTCTCTGGCCTAACCTTTTCTCCAGGCCTAACATTTTTCCCTGGCCCAATTCTTTCCCGTAGCCATACCTTTTCTCCTGGCCTGATATTTTCTCTTGGTCTGACCTTTTCTCCTCACCTAAACTTTTCTCCTGGACAAACCTTTTCCCCTTGTCTAACATTTACCTCTCGCCAAACATTTTCTCCCGACCCAACATTTTCCCCTGGGCAACATTTTGTCCTCGGCTAACTTTTTTCTCCTGGCCTCACCTTTTATCCCAGCCTAACCTTTTCTCCTGGACAAACCTTTTCTCCTCGTCTGAACGTTTCCTCTCGCCAAACCTTTTCTCCCAGCCTAACCTTTTCTCCCGGCCTCACCTTTTCCCCTCGCCTGACCTTTTCCTCTCTGCCAAAGCTTTTCTCCCGGCCTAACTTCTTCTCCCGGCCGAAACTTTTCCTCTCGCCAAACCTTTTCTCCCAGACTAACCTTTTCCCTTGCCTTAACCTGTTGCCCTGGTCTAACCATTTCCACGGGTCCACCCTTTCCGCTCCCCACACATTTTCTCTAGGCCCCCCTTTTTCCCTGACCTCTCCTTTTTCCGGGCCTCTCCTCTCACCTTGGCCTTTCCTTTGCCCCTGGCCTTCCCTTTTCCCTGGAATTACCTTTGCCCCTCGCGTCAACCTTTCCCCTCGGCCACCTTTCCCCCCTCCTGTTCTCTTCTCCCCTCTGCTCCTGTTTTCCCTTGGTCTCCCCTTCCCCTTTTGCTCCCCTTTCCCCTTGGCTCACCTTGTCCCCGCCCTGCCCTTTCATTCCTTCCCGAGTCTTTCTGGAACACTGCCTAGGTGCCGAGCCCCATTTGAAAGGCTGGGGGAGATCCAGGCTCATCAGGGAGCCCCACGGGAGACTATCGCCTTCCCCCTTGAACCGAGGCGGTTACCAAGGCCCAGAGGAGTGAAGTGTCTTGCCCCCAGTCCCTGAGCGGCGAAGGGGGCACGCCGGGGTGCCTTGCCCGTGGACCCCACATCATTTCCTTACCATTGCCACCCCACCCCCGCCCCCAGCCTCAGCCTTGCAGATTTGTACCCAAGCCCTGAGCTGTCCATTCTGGGTCAGACCCCAGCCCCCGCTTTGGCCTTGCGGGCCTGGCCCCGCACCCTTTTTCTGAAAAAAGGGTTGCTCCGTGCTGCTGTTCGGCTTTGAGGATCCTCTCTCTTCTTCTTCTTTGGGCAACCTTCCCTGGCAGCTTTGCCGCCTTCCTGAGTGGACTGCGCTGCTAACCCCAGAGCAAAGTAGGGGGTGGATGGGTGTGTGTGTCTGGGTGAATCCTGGGAAAAAGCAGGGAGATGAGGCCGAGGCCACTCCGAGCAGACCAGGGGTCCAGGCTCTGGGCAGGATGTGAGTCGTCTCCGATTGGCCGGGGATGGAGAAACCTCACCACCAGGTCCCCCTTCCCAGGGAGGCCCTGGCCCCAGAGGAGACGCTCCCGATCCGCCCTGGATCAGACTCGCGGGCTCTGTCCAAGGGACTGGAGGCATGGGACTCTTTCCGGGCTGAGTGTGGGTGGCGGTGGGGAGGGGGACGACGACGACGAGGTGCGGGGGTAAACTGGAAGGGGAAATCGAGGGGAGTAGTGGATCTGGGGAGCTCACTCTGCCTTTCTCTTTGCCTCCCAGGCCAGAAACACGGTGGGGTGTGCCACGGCTTCCCTGGCCATCTCGGGCGAGCGGGAGGCTGCTGCCCGCCCCTCGGCAGGTCCGCCCCGTGCTTGACAGAGCTGAATCGAGTGAGGAGGGAGTTGCACATGAATCCGGGGGGGGGGGGGGCGGTGGGAGGTGAGGGAGAACCATCGGAGTAGCCCTCGTCATGGCCTGGGAAGGGCTCCCGGACCGAGCTGCTGCACAGCCAGGCCCTGGAGGAAAAGGCCTCCTCCTCCCTTCCCCAAAATCAGCAGGAGGAGGAGGAGGATTCTTCTTCGCAGGAGCCTTCCAGAGAGGACAGACAGGTCAACCTTATTTTTCCCCTAATTTTCCCTAAACCTTTTCTCTGATCTGCCCTTTTTCCCTATTCTGCCCTTTTCCCAAGCCAAACCATTTCTCCTGGTCTGACCTTTTCTCTGGCCTAACTTTTTCTCCTGGTCTGACCTTTTCTCCTGACCTAACCTTTTCCCCTAGCCAAACCTTTTCTCCTGGCCTAACATTTTTCCTTGGCCCAATTCTTTCCCATAGCCAAACCTTTTCTCTTGGTCTAACCATTTCCTGTAGCCAAATCTTTTCCCCTAGCCAAACCTTTTCCCCTAGCGAAAACTTTTCTCCTAGCCAAACCTTTTCTCCTGGCATGATATTTTCTCCTGGCCTGACCTTTTCTCCTGGCCTGACCCTTTCTCCTGGCCTAACCTTTTCCCCTGCAAAACCTTTTCTACCGGCCGAACCGTTTCCTCTCGCCAAATCTTTTCTCCCGGCCTAATCTTTCCCCCTGTCTCAACTTTGCCCCTGACCTCACCTTTCCAACGCACCTCACTTTTTCCACTAGCCAAACCTTTTCTTCTGGATAAACCTTTTCTCCTGGCCCAATTCTTTCCCGTAGCCAAACCTTCTCTCCTGGTTTGACCTTTTTCTCTGGCCTAACCTTTTCCCCTAGCCAAACCTTTTCTCCTGGCCTAACCTTTTCTATTGGCCAAACCTTTTCTCCCGGCCCAACATTTTCAACTGGCCCGACCTTTTCTCCCGGCCTAACTTCTTCTCCCGGCCTAATCTTTCCCCCGGTCTCAACTTTGCCCCTGACCTCACCTTTCCAATTCACCTCACTCTTTCCCCTAGCCAAACCATTTCTTCTGGTCTGACCTTTTTCTCTCGCTTAACCTTTTCTCCTGGCCTAACCTTTTCTCCCAGCGTGAACCTTTCTTCTGGACAAACCTTTTCTCCTCGTCTGAACTTTTTCCTCTCGCCAAACTTTTCTTCCAGCAGAACCTTTTCTCCCGGGCTAACCTTTCCCCCCCATCTCAACTTTGCCCCTGACCTCACCTTTCCAACTCGCCTGACTTTGTCCTCACGCCAAACCTTTTCTTCCCGGCCTGGCCTTTCTACTGGCCTGACCTTTTCTCCTGGCCAAACATTTTTCCCCGGCCCAGTTCTTTCCTGTAGCCAAAACTTTTCCTGGCCTAACCTTTTCTCCCGGCCTAAATTCCTCTCCCAGCCGAGCCTTTTCCTCTTGCCAAAACTTTTCTCCCGGCTTCAGCTGTTGCCCTGGTCTAACCACTTCCCCGGATCCACCCTTTCCGCTCCCCATACCTTTTCTCTAGGCCCCCCCTTTTCCCCGACCTCCTCACCTTTTTCCGGGTTTGTCCTCTCACCTTGGCCTCTCCTTTGCCCCCGGGCTTCCCTCTTCCCCAGACTCCCCTTTGCCCCTTGCGTCCACCTTTCCCCTCGGCCACCTTTTCCCCTTTGGGCCTCTTCTGCCCTGGCCTCCTCTTTTCCCCTGGCCTCCCCTTCCCCTTTGGCTCCCCTTGCCCCTGGGCTCACCTGGTCCCCGCCCTGCCCTTTCCTTCCTTCCCGAGGCTTTCTGGTGCGCCGCCTAGGGGCCAAGCCCCCTTCGAAAGAGTGGGGGAGCTCCCGGCTCACCGGATGGTCCCCCGTGGGGCTCCCTGTCGTCGCCTTCCCCCTTGAACTGAGGCGGTCCCTGAGGCCCCGAGGAGTGAAGGGCCTTGACCCCAGGCCCCGAGCGGAGCAGAAGGGGCCACGATGGGGTGCCTTGCCCTTGGACCCCACCTCATTTCCTTACCATTGCCGCCGCCCGCCCCCCCGACCCCAGCCTCAACCTTACAGCTTCGTCCCCAAGCCCTGAACGTTCCATTCCGGGTCGGCCCCTGCGCCCCCCTGTGCCCCTGGCCCCCGCTTTGGCCTTGCGGGCCTGGCCCCACACCCTTTCTCCAAGTACTCCGTGCTGCTGCTCGGCTTTGAGGATCCTCTCGCTTCTTCTCCTGTGGGCAGCCTCCCCCGGCAGCTTTTCCGCCATCCTGAGTGGACTGCGCTGCTACCCCCAGAGCGAAGGCGGTGTGTGGAGGGTGTGTGTCTGTGTGTGTGTGCGTGTGTTTGGGTGAATCCTGGGGAGAAGCAGGGAGATGAGGCCGAGGCCGCTCCGGGGAGACCAGGGGCCCGGTCTCTGGGCAGGATGCGAGTCGTCTCCGATTGGCCGGGGACGGAGAAGGCCCACCCCCCGGGTCCCCCTTCCCAGGGAGGCCCTGGCCCGCGAGGAGACATTCCCGGTCCGCCCTGGATCAGACTCGCGGGCTCTGTCCCAAGGGACTGGGGCGATGGGACTCTATCCGGGCTGAGTGCGGGCGGGGGTGGGGAGGGGTACGACGCCGACGAGGTACAGGGGTGAGCCGACGGGAAATCGAGGGAGTAGTGGAGCTGGGGAGCTCACTCTGGCCTCTCTCTTTCCCTCCTAGGCCACCAACCCGGCGGGGTGTGCCGGGCCTTCCCCGGCTATCTCGAGCGAGCTGGAGGCGGCTGCCTGCCCCTTGGCAGGTCCACCGCGTGCTTGATAGAGCCCAGGCGAACGAGGAGGAGCTGCATGTGACTCCTGGGGGGGGGGGAAGGGGGGAGGAGGGGGAGGACCCTCGGAGTAGCCCTCGTCGTCGCCCGGGAAGGCTCGCGGACCGAGCTGCTGCCCGGCCAGACCCTGGAGGAAAACGCCTCCTGATGTCTTGCCCCAAATCCACAGGAGGAGGAGGAGGATTCTTCTTCGCAGGAGCCTTCCAGAGACGACAGAAAATTTTCCTCTAATGTTCCCTAACCTTTTCTTCTGGTCTGCCCTTTTTCCCTGTTCTGGCCTTTTCCCAAGCCAAACCATCTCTCCTGGCCTCACCTTTTCACCTAGCCAAACGTTTTCCCCTCGTCTGACCTTTTCCTCTAGCCAAACTTTCTCCCTGGCCTAAACTTTTTCCCTAGGCAAACCTTTTCTCCTGGCCTAACCTTTCCTCCTGGGCAAACCTTTTCTCCTTGGCTAACTTTTTTCTCCTCGCCTAACCTTTCCCCCGTCTGAACTTTGCTCCTGACCTCACTTTTCCAACTCACCTCACGTTTTCGCCTAGCCAAACCTTTTCCCCTCATCAGACCTTTTCCCCTAGCTAAACCTTTTCTCCCGGCCTACCCTTTTCTCCCAGCCTAACCTTTTCTCCCGGCCTGACCTTTTCTACTGGACAAAGCTTTTCTCCTGTTCTGACGTTTACTTCCGGCCTTACCTTTACCCCTGTCTCAACTTTGCCCCTGACCTCACGTTTCCAACTCACCTGACTTTTTCCTTTTGCCAAACCTTTTCTCCTGGCCTAACATTTTTTCCCTGGCCCGATTCTTTCCCGTAGCCAAACCATTTCTCCTGTCCTCACCTTTTCGCCTAGCCCCCCCTCCCCCGCCCCCGGGGCCGCCCCCCCACTGCTTGCACATCCTTCCTCCCTCCGGAGCTGGCACTCCTCACGGGCAGTCTCGGAGGGAGATGGGCTGGGGCTGTGGGGGGGGGGCGGAGGCGGGGGGTGGTCAGGGGCCAGTCTCGGCGGACAGGGGAAGCTGGCTCGGGGCTTTCTCCCTGGCTCGCTGGGAGGGCTTGGAGGTCAAGAGGTCCACCTCCCCCCCACCAACCCCCTCCCCTACTTTCCCATCCTTCCCTGCAGTATCCTCAGAGGAGATCTCCTCCCTCCTCGCAAGTGCCACCCCCTCCACCTGCGCCTCGGACCCCATTCCCTCTCACCTTCTTAAAACCATCGCCCCTGCCCTCCTCCCTTCCTTAACTTCTATTTTTAACCACTCAATCTCCAAGGGCTCCTTCCCCTCTGCCTTCAAACATGCCCACGTCTCCCCCATCCTAAAAAAACCCGCTCTCGACCCCACTTCCCCCTCCAGTTATCGTCCTATCTCCCTACTACCCTTCCTTTCCAAAATCTTAGAACGAGTCGTCTACAATCGATGCTTAGAATTCCTTAACTCCCATTCTCTCCTAGACCCCCTCCAATCTGGCTTCCGTCCTCTCCACTCTACCGAGACTGCTCTCTCTAAGGTCACCCATGACCTCCTTCTTGCCAAATCCAATGGCTCCTACTCCATTCTAATCCTCCTTGACCTCTCTGCTGCCTTTGACACTGTCGACCATCCCCTCCTCCTCCATACCTTATCTCACCTTGGCTTCACGGACTCTGTCCTCTCCTGCTTCTCCTCTTACCTCTCTGGCCGGTCATTCTCGGTCTCCTTCGCTGAAGCCTCCTCCCCCTCCCATCCTTTAACCGTTGGAGTTCCTCAAGGGTCAGTTCTCGGCCCTCTTCTGTTCTCCATTTACACACACTCCCTCGGTGAACTCATTCGCTCTCACGGCTTTGACTACCATCTCTACGCAGATGACACGCAGATCTACATCTCCACCCCTGTCCCCTCCCCCTCCCTTCAGGCTCGCATCTCCTCCTGCCTCCGGGACGTCTCCACCTGGATGTCGGCCCGCCACCTAAAACTCAACATGAGCAAGACTGAGCTCCTCATCTTCCCTCCCGAACCCGGTCCTCTCCCAGACTTCTCTATCACCGTGGATGGCACGACCATCCTTCCCGTCTCTCGGGCCCGCAATCTCGGTATCATCCTTGACTCGTCCCTCTCGTTCACCCCACACATCCTATCCGTTACCGAGACCTGCCAAGATCCGCCCTTTCCTCTCCACCCAGACGGCTACCTTACTGTTATGGGCTCTCGTTATATCCCGGCTAGACTACTGTGTCAGCCTTCTCTCTGACCTCCCTTCCTCCTCTCTCGCCCCGCTCCGGTCTATTCTTCACTCCGCTGCCCGGCTCATCTTCCTGCAGAAACGATCTGGGCATGTCACTCCCCTTCTTAAACAACTCCAGTGGTTGCCTATCGACCTCCGCTCCAAACAAAAACTCCTCACTCTAGGCTTCGAGGCTCTCCATCACCTTGCCCCTTCCTACCTCTCCTCCCTTCTCTCTTTCTACCGCCCACCCCGCACGCTCCGTTCCTCTGCCGCCCACCTCCTCGCCGTCCCTCGGTCTCGCCCATCCCGCCGTCGACCCCCAGGTCACTTCCTCCCGCGGTCCTGGAACGCCCTCCCTCCTCACTTCCGCCAAACCGATTCTCTTTCCCTCTTCAAAACCCTACTTAAAAATCACCTCCTCCAAGAGGCGTTCCCAGACTGAGCTCCTCTTCCCCCTCTACTCCCTCTGCCATCCCCCTTTACCTCTCCGCAGCTAAAGCCTCATTTTCCCCTTTTCCCTCTGCTCCTCCACCTCTCCCTTCCCATCCCCACAGCACTGTACTCTTCCGCTCAACTGTATATATTTTCGTTACCCTATTTATTTTGTTAATGAATTGTACATCACCTTGATTCTCTTTAGTTGCCATTGTTTTTACGAGATGTTCTTCCCCTTGACTCTGTTTATTGCCATTGTTCTTGTCTGTCCGTCTCCCCCGATTAGACTGTAAGCCCGTCACACGGCAGGGACTGTCTCTATCTGTTGCCGACCCGTTCATCCCAAGCGCTTAGTACAGTGCTCTGCACATAGTAAGCGCTCAATAAATACTATTGAATGAATGAATGAATGAATGAAAGAGGTCGTTTCCCTCTGGCCCTCCCGGCAAGCCTGTTCTGGGGGTGGAGGCGGCGTAGGGGCGGGGGGGAGGCGGATCATCCCTCCCCTCTCCTGACCTCATGCCCCGGTGGGGTAGGTGGGAGGAGGCCGAGGGACCCTGAACAGAACGAGGTGCCGGGGGGCCTGGGAGTGGAGGGCCAATGACGGGGCTTTTCCGCTCGCCTCCCCCCCCCCACCACTGTCTGCTGTCTGCGGTGGGACCTTGGGTAAGTCATTCCACTTCCTGGGGGCTCCATGACCCCATCGGTCCCATGGGGACCAAGATGGTGAGTCCCTCAGGGGACCAACGGAAGCCATTGGGTCTCACCCAGCCTTTCGAACCATGTGGGCCACCTCGGCAGGGTGCCTGAAAGACCTGGTGGTGGTTGTGGTGGTGGTGTTGTGAGGATGCTGCTCCTGAGGGCGCTGAAGGGGTTCAGCCTCCCTGGCCCATGGCTCCTTGGCCACTCCAATGGCATCTTGCTGTCGCAGTGACAGCGCTCCGAGACCCCCGGCTCTGGTCGTCCGGCATTTAGGGTCTTTAGGGAGGGCTCGGTCGCGGCCGGGGAGTGGACCGTGCCCCCGCCGGAGCCGCCACCTGGCCTGCCGCTCGGACTCCCCCGCTCAGTCTTCCCGGTTCCCCTGGGCTTCTGCTCGCGTTGGGGGTGGTCTCCCTGCCTCCTCCTCCTTGGCCAAGAACTTGTCTTCTTCTCCAGGCGCCGGCCCTGCCTCCTCCTCTTTCACTCGGGGAGGTCCCCCTTCCGTTGGAGGCGGCTGAGCCCTGAGGAGCCCATCCCACTCAGTGACAGAGCGGAGGCTCCGGGTCGGTCCCTAGTGGTGGGGATGGCACTCTTTCCTGGCTGAGGCAGGGCAGGGCAGGGGGACGACAGGACGAGGTGCCTGGGGGAGCTGGAAGGCGGGGGGCGGCCGGGGGTGGGGGGGTGGGGAAACCCAGCCACTGGGGATGGGGAGCTCACTCTTGCCTGTCTCTTTCCTTCCCAGGGAAGAAACCCCCCAGGCTGGGCGGGCTGGGGGCTGCCTGCACCATCTCGCTCCATCCAGGTGGAGGATCCTGCCTCCCCCCCTTCTTCTCGGAGAAGAGTCGAGGGAGGTGGAGCCCCACGTGAGTCCTGCGGGCGGGAGGCGGGGCAGGCCCCAGTCGCTCGCCCTTGGATGAGAAAGGGCAGGATCCCATCCCGAGCTGCTGGAGGAAGAGCCATCCTTCTCCCTTCACAAAGACCATGATTCGGATTCTGATGAGGATTCTTGTCATTCTCATGCAAGAGAGGCAAGAGAGAGGGGTTCCTCTATTTTTCCCCTATTTTTCCCTAACCTTTTCCCTTGACCTAATCTTTTTGCCGAGCCTAACCTTTTGTCCTGGTCTAACCTTTTGACCTGGTCTAACCTTTTCCCCCGGTCTGACTATTTCACCTGGCCTAGCTAACCTTTTCGAGCTGGCCTAACCTTTTCCCCTGGTCTAACCTTTGGCCCTGGTCTAACCTTTTCCCCCAGTCTGACCTTTTTGCCCGGCCTAACCTTTTTGCCCAGTCTGACTTCTTCGCTTGGCCTAACCTTTTCCCCTAGTCTGACCTTTTCCCCCAGTCTGACCTTGTCGCCTGGGCTAATCTCTTCGCCTGGCCTAACCTTTTCACCCAGTCTAACCTTTTCACCTGGCCTAACCTTTTGGCCTGGCCTAACCTTTTTGCCCAGTCTGACCTGTTTGACCCGGCCTAACCTTTTCCTCTAGCCGAACTTTCTCCTTGGCCTATCCTTTTTCCCTAGGCAAACCTTTTCTCCTATCCAACCTTTTCTCCCGGCCTAATCTTTCCCCCTGTCTCAACTTTGCCCCTGACCTCACCTTTCCAACTCACCTGACTTTTCCTCTCCCCAAAACTTTTCTCCCGGCCTAACCTTTTCCCCTGGTCGGACCTTTTCTCCTGGACAAATCTTTTCACCTCGTCTGACCTTTTCCTCTCGCCAAACCTTTTCCTCCAGCCAAACCTTTTCTCCTGGCTTAACCTATTTTCCTGGACAAAGCTTTTTCCTTAGCCGAACCTTTTCTCCTAGTCTGACCTTTTTCTCTTGCCTAACCTTTTCTCCCGGCCTCACCTTTTCTCCTGGACAAACCTTTTCGCCCGGCCTAATCTTTCCCTGTCTCCACTTTGCCCCTGACCCCACCTTTCCAACTCACCTGACTTATTCCTCTCGCCAAACCATTTCTCCCGGCCTAACCTTTTCTCCTGGACAAACCTTTTCTCCTCGCCTGAACTTTTCCTCTCGCCAAAACTTTTCCGCTAGCCAAACCTTTTCTCCTGGCTTAACCTATTTTCCTGGCCAACCTTTTTCCTTAGCCAAACCGTTTCTCCTGGTCTGACCTTTTTCTCTGGCCTAACCTTTTCTTCCAGCCTAACCTTTTCTCCCGGCCTAACTTCTTCTCCCGGCCTAATCTGTCCGTCTAATTCAACTTTGCCCCGACCTCACATTTCCAATTCACCTCACGTTTTCCCCTGGCCAAACTTCTCTGCTGGCCTAACCTTTTCTGCCGGCCTAACCTTTTCTCCCGGCCTAACTTCTTCTCTTGGCCGAACCTTTTCTTTTGGACAAAACTTTTCCTCTCGCCAAACCTTTTCCCCTAGCGAAAACTTTTCTCCTAGCCAAACCTTTTCTCCTGGGCTGACCTTTTGTCCCGGGCTGACCTTTTCTCCCGGGCTGACCTTTTCTCCCGGGCTGACCTTTTCTCCCGGCCTGACCTTTTCTCCCGGCCTGACCTTTTCTCCCGCCCTGACCTTTTCTCCCGCCCTGACCTTTATTCCCGGCCCGGCCTTTTCTACCAGCCTAACTTCTTCTCCCGGCCTAAACTTTCCCCCTGCCTCAGCTTTGCCCCTGACCTCACCTTTCCAACTCACCTCACTTTCTCCCCTAGCCAAACCATTTCTTCTGCTCTGACCCTTTTCTCTGGCCTAACCTTTTCTCCCAGCCTAACCTTTTCTGCCGGCCGAACTTTTTCTCCCAGCCCGACCTTTTCTCCCGGTCCGACCTCTTCTCCCATCCTAATCTTTCCCCCGTCTCAGCTTTGCCCCTGACTTCACCTTGCAACTCACCTGACTTTTTCCTCTCGCCAAACCTTTTTCCCCAGAGAAACCTTTTCTCCTGGCCTAACCTTTTCTCCCGGACAAACCTTTTCTCTTGGCCTGATATTTTCTCCTGGTCTGACCTTTCCTCCTGGCCTCACTTTTTCTCCTGGCCTAACATTTTTCCCTGGCCCAGTTCTTTCCCGTAGCCAAACCTTTTCTCCCGTCCTCACCTGTTGCCCTGGTCTAACCATTTCCACGAGTCCACCCTTTCCGCTCCCCACACCTTTTCTCTAGGCCCCCATTTTTCCCTGACCTCACCTTTTCCCGGGCCTCTCCTCTCGCCTTGGTCTCTCCTTTGCCCCCGGCCTTCCCTCTTTCCCGTACTCCCCTTTGCCCCACGCATCAACCTTTCCCCTCGGCCACCTTTTTGCCTTCCTGTCCTCTTCTCCCCTAGGCTCCTGTTTTCCCCTGGCCTCCCCTTCCCCTTTGGCTCCCCTTGCCCCTCGGCTCACCCGGTCCCAGCCCTGCCCTTTCCTTCCTTCCCGAATCTTTCTGGCGCGCTGCCTAGGTGCCGAGCCCTGTTCGAAAGGCTGGGGGAGCTCCAGGCTCATCAGATGGTCCCCTGTGGCGCTCCCCGTCGTTGCCCTCCCCCTTGAACAGAGGCGGTCCCTGAGGCCCAGAGGAGTGAAGTGCCTTGCCCCCAGGCCCTGAGCGGAGCAGGGGCCGCGCCGGGATGCCTTACCCTTGGACCAAACATCATTTTCTTACCATTGCCGCCCCCCTCCCCGCCCCCAGCCTCAGCTTTGACCCCAAGCCCTGAGCATTCCATTCCGGGTCAGCCCCCACACCCCCGGCCCCCGCTTTGGCCTTGCGGGCCTGGCCCCGCACCCTTTTTCCGAAAACAAAGGTTGCTGCGTGCTGCTGCTCGGCTTTGAGGATCCTCTCGCATCTTCTCCTGTGGGCAGCCTCCCCCGGCAGCTTTTCTGCCTTCATGAGTGGACTGCGCTGCTACCCCCAGAGCTAAGGGTGTGTGTGTGTGTGTGTGTGTGTGTGTGTGTGTGTGTGTGTCTGGGGGAATGGTGGGGGCATCAGGGAGATGAGGCCAAGGCCGCTCCGGGGAGACCAGGGGCTCCGGCTCTGGGCAGGACGTGAGTCGTCTCTGATTGGCCAGGGACGGAGAAACTCCCCACCGCCCCCCCGCCGGTCCCCCTTGCGAGGGAGGCCCTGGCCCCCGAGCAGACCCTCTCGGTCCGCCCCGGATCGGACTAGCGGGCTCTGGCCCAAGGGAATGGGAGGATGGGACTCTTTCCAGGCTGAGTGAGGGCGGGGGTGGGGAGGGGGACGAAGCTGACGAGGTGCAGGGGTGAGCCAGAATGGGAAATCGAGGGAGTAGTGTAGCTGGGCAGCTCATTCTGGCCTCTCTCTTTCCCTCCCAGGCCAGAAACCCAGTGGGGCGTGCCGGGCCTTCCCCGGCCATCTCGGGCAAGAAGGAGGCTGCGGCCCGCCTCTCGGCGGATCCATCCCGTGCTTGACAGAGACCAGGCAAGCGAGGAGGAGCTGCACGTGAGTCCTGGGGGCGGGGAGAGGGAGGAGGGGGGTGAGAACCCTCGGAGTCGCCCTCGTCGTAGCCCGGGAAGGCTTGCGGACCGAGCTGCTGCCTCGCCAGGCCCTGGAGGAAAAGGCCTCCCACTGTCTTGCCCCAAATCCGCAGGAGGAGGCGGAGGAGGATTCTTGTTCGCAGGAGCCTTCCAGACAGGACAGCTGGGTCACCTTATTTTTCCCCTAATTTTCCCTAACCTTTTCTCCTGGTCTGCCCTTTTTCCCTGTTCTGACCTTTTCCCAAGTCAAACCATTTCTCCTGGCCTCACCTTTTCGCCTAGCCAAACCTTTTCCCCTCATCTGACCTTTTCCTTTAGCCAAACTTTCTCCTTGGCCTATCCTTTTTCCCTAGGCAAACCTTTTTTCCTAGCCAACCTTTTCTCCCAACCTAACCTTTTCTCCTGGACAAACCTTTTCTCCTGGGCTAATCTTTTGCCCTGTCTCAACTTTGCCCCTGACCTCACCTTTCCAACTCACCTGACCTTTTCCTCTCGCCAACCCTTTTCTCCCGACCTAACCTTTTCTCCTGGTGGGACCTTTTCTCCTGGACCAACCGTTTCTCCTCGTCTGACCTTTTCCTCTTTCCAAACCTTTTCCTCTAGCCAAACCTTTTTTCCTGGCTTATCCTATTTTCCTGGCCAAACCTTTTCCCTTAGCCAAACCTTTTCTCCTGGTCAGACCTTTTTTCTCTGGCCTAACCTTTCCAACTCACCTCAACTTTTCGCTTAGCCAAAGCTTTTCTTCTGGCCTAACCTTTTCTTCTGGTCTGATCTTTTTCCCTGGCCTAACTTATTTTCCTGGCCAACCTTTTTCCTTAGCCAAACCTTTTCTCCTGGTCTGACCTTTTTCTCTGGCCTAACCTTGTCTCCCAGCCTAACCTTTTCTGCTGGACAAACCTTTTCTCCTCGTCTGACCTTTTCCTCTTGCCAAACCTTTTCCTCTAGCCAAATCTTTTCTCCTGTCTTAACCTATTTTCCTGGCCAAAACGTTTTCCTTAGCCAAAACCTTTCTCCTGGTCGTACCTTTTTCTCTGGCCTAACCTTTTCTCCAGGCCTAACCTTTTCTCCCGGCCTAAATTCTTCTCCCAGCCTAATCTTTCTCCCTGGCTCAACTTTGCCCCTGACCTCACCTTTCCAAGTCACCTCACTTTTTCCCCTAGCCAAACCATTTCTTTTGGTCTGACCTTTTTCTTTGGCTTAACCTTTTCTCCTGGCATAACCTTTTCTCCCTGCCTGAACTTTTCTTCTGGACAAACCTTTTCTCCTCATCTGACCTTTTCCTCTCGCCAAACCTTTTCGCCCAGCCGAACCTTTTCTCCTGGGTTAACCTTTCCCCCGTCTCAACTTTGCCCTTGACCTCACCTTTCCAACTCACCTGACTTTTTCCTCTCGCCAAACCTTATCTCCTGGCCTGACCTTTTCCCCTGGCCTAACATTTTTCCATGGCCCAGTTCTTTCCTGTAGCCAAACCTTTTCTCTTGGACAAACCTTTTCTCCTGGACAAACCTATTCTCTTGGCTCAACCTTTTTCCCCAGCGAAACCATTTCTCCTGGCCTAACATTTTTCCCTGGCCCAATTCTTTCCCTAGCCAAACCTCTTCTCCTATGCAAACCTTTTTTCCTGGACAAACGTTTTCCCCTAGGTAAGCTTTTTCTCTTGGCCTAACCTTTTCTCCCGGTCTGACCTTTGCTCCTGGTCTAACTTTTTCTCCTCGCCTAACATTTTTCCCTGGCCCAATTCTTTCCCATAGCCAAACCATTTCTCCTGGTCTCACCTTTTCGCCTAGCCAAACCTTTTGCCCTCGTCTGACCTTTTCCTCTAACCAAACTTTTTCCCTGGCCTACGCATTTTCCCTAGGCAAACCTTTTCTCCCAGCTCAACCTTTTCTCCCGGCCCAACATTTTCTCCCGGCCCAAACTTTTCTCCTGGCCCAAACTTTTCTCCCGGCCTAACCTTTCCCCCTGTGTAACCTTTGCCTCTGACCTCACCTTTCCATCTCACCTCACCTTTTCCCCTAGCCAAACTTTTTCCCTGGCCTAAACTTTTCCTCTCGCCAAACCTTTTCTCCCAGCCTGACTTCTTCTCCCAGCTAAACCTTTTCCTCTTGCCAAACCTTGTTTCCCGGCCAAACCTGTTCTCCCGGCCTAATCTTTCTCCCTGGCTCAACTTTGCCCCTGACCTCACCTTTCCAACTCACCTCACTTTTTCCCGTAGCCAAATTTTTCTGCCGGCCTAACCTTTTCTCCCGGCCTAACCTTTTCTCCCGGCCTAACCTTTTCTCCCGGCCTAACTTCTTCTCCCGGCCAAACTTTTTCTCTTGAACAAATCTTTTCCTCTCCCCAAACCTTTTCTCCTGGTCTGACTTTTTCTTCTCTGGCCCAATACTTTCCCCTAGCCAAACCTTTTCCCCTAGCGAAAGGCTTTCTTCTAGCCATACCTTTTCTCCCGGCCTGACCTTTTCTCCTGGCCCAACATTTTCTCCCGGCCTAACCTTTCCCCCTGTCTCAGCTTTGCCCCTGACCTCACCTTTCCAACTCACCTCACTTTCTCCCCTAGCTAAACTATTTCTTTTGGTCTGACCTTTTTCTCTGGCCTAACCTTTTCTCCCAGCCTAACCTTTTCTCCCGGCCTAACCTTTTCTCCCGGCCCGACCTTTTCTCCCGGCCTAACTTCTTCTCCCGCCTAATCTTTCCCCCGTCTCAGCTTTGCCCCTGACTTCACCTTTCCAACTCACCTGATTTTTTCCTCTTGCCAAACTTTTTCCCCAGCGGAACCTTTTCTCCTGGCCTAACCTTTTCGCCCGGACAAACCTTTTCTCTTGGCCTGATATTTTCTCCTGGTCTGACCTTTGCTCCTGGCCTTACTTTATCTCCCGGCCTAACATTTTTCCCTGGCCCAGTTCTTTCCCGTAGCCAAACCTTTTCTCCTGGACAAACATTTTCACCTGGCCTCACCTGTTGCCCTGGTCTAACCATTTCCACGAGTCCACCCTTTCCTCTCCCCACACCTTTTTTCTAGGCCCCCCTTTTTCCCCGACCTCACCTTTTCCTGGGCCCCTCCTCTAGCCTTGGTCTCTCTTTTGCCCCCGACCTTCCCATTTCCCTGGACTCCCCTTTGCCGCATCGCGTCCACCTTTCCCCTCGGCCACCTTTTTCCACTCCTGTCCTCTTCTGCCCTAACCTCCTCTTTTCCCTTGGCCTCCCCTTCCCCTTTGGCTCCCCTTGCCCCTCGGCTCACCCGGTCCCCGCACTGCCCTTTCCTTCCTTCCCAAATCTTTCTGGCGCGCTGCCTAGCTGCTGAACCCCATTCAAAAGGCTGGGGGAGCTCCCGGCTCATCAGATGGTCCCCCGTGGGGCTCCCTGTCGCCGCCCTCACCCTTGAACCGAGGTGGTCCCTAAGGCCCAGAGGAGTGAAGTGCCTTGCCCCCAGGCCCTGAGCGGAGAAGGGGCCGTGCCGGGTTGCCTTGCCCGTGGATCCCACGTCATTTCCTTACCATTACTGCCTGACCCCTCCGCCAACAGCCCCAGCTTTGTCCCCAAGCCCTGAGAATTCCATTCCGGGTCACCCCCCTCCAGCGCCCCGGGACCCCGCTTTGGCCTTGGGGGCCTGGCCCCGCATACTTTTTCCAAAAACAAGGGTTGCTCCATGCTGCTGCTCAGCTTTGAGGATCCTCTCGCTTCTCCTCCTGTGGGAAGCCTCCCCCAGCAGCTTTTCCGCCTTCCTTAGTGGACTGCGCTGCTACCCCCAGAGCGAAGGGGGGGTGTGTGTGTGGAGTGTGTGTGTGTGTGGGGGGTATGGGTGCATCCTGGGGGAATCAGGGAGATGAGGCCAAGGCCGCTCCGCGTAGACCAGGGGCCCGGGCTCTGGGCAGGACGCAGGTCGTCTCCCGGCCAAACTTCTGCTCCTGGCCTGATCTTTCCTCCTGCCTAAACCTCTGCTCCCGGTTAAACCTCTGCCCTGGCCCGCCCTTTGCTCCCGGCCTGATCTTTTCTCCCGGCTAAACCTCTGCTCCTGGTTAAACCTCTGCCCCCGGCACTCCCTTTGCTCCCGTCCTGATCTTTTCTCCCAGCTAAACCTCTGCTCCCGGTTAAACCTCTGCCCCCGGCACTCCCTTTGCTCCCGTCCTGATCTTTTCTCCCGGCTAAAACTCTGTTCCCGGTTAAACCTCTGCCCCCGGCCCGCGCTTTGCTCCCGGCCTGATCTTTCCTCCCGGCTAAACCTCTGCTCCCGGTTAAACCTCTGCCCCCGGCCCGCGCTTTGCTCCCGGCCTGATCTTTCCTCCCGACTAAACCTCTGCTCCCGGTAAAACCTCTGCCCCCGGCCCGCCCTTTGTTCCCGGCCTGATCTTTTCTCCCGGCTAAACCTCTGCTCCCGGTTAAACCTCTGCCCCCGGCCCGCCCTTTGCTACCGGCCTGATCTTTTCTCCCGGCTAAACCTCTGCTCCCGGCCCGCCCTTTGCTCCCAGCCTGATCTTTTCTCCCGGCTAAACCTCTGCTCCGGGTTAAACCTCTGCTTCCGGCCCTCCCTTTGCTCCCGGCCTGATCTCTTCTCCCGGCTAAACCTCTGCTCCCGGTTAAACCGCTGCCCCCGGCCTGCCCTTTGCTCCCGGCTTTATCTTTTCTTCCGGCTAAACCTCTGCTCCCGGTTAAACGTCTGCCCCCGGCCCGCCATTTGCTCCCAGCCCCATCTTTTCTCCCGGCTAAACCTCTGCTCCTGGCCTGACCTGTGCTTCCGACCTGATCTTTTTCTTCCGGATTAACCTTGACTGCGGGCCTGACCTTTGCTCCCGGCCCCACCTTTTCTGCGGGTCTCCCTTTGCTCCCGGCCTGATCTTTTTTCCCGGCTAAACATCTGCTCCCGGTTAAACCTCTGCCCCCGGCCTGCCCTTTGCTCCCGGCTTTATCTTTTCTTCCGGCTAAACCTATGCTCCCGGTTAAACCTCTGACCCGGCCCGCCCTTTGATCCCGGCCTGATCTTTTCTCCCGGCTAAACCTCTGCTCCCGGTTAAACCTCTGCCCCCGGCCCGCCCTTTGATCCCGGCCTGATCTTTTCTCCCGGCTAAACCTCTGCTCCCGGTGAAACCTCTACCCCCGGCCCACCATTTTCTCCCAGCCCCATCTTTTCTCCCAGCTAAACCTCTGCTCCTGGCCTGACCTGTGCTTCCGACCTGATCTTTTTCTTCCGGATTAACCTTTTCTGCGGGCCTGACCTTTGCTCCCGCCCCCACCTTTTCTGCGGGTCTCCCTTTGCTCCCGGCCTGATCTTTTTTCCCTGCTAAACCTCTGCTCCCCGTTAAACCTCTGCCGCCGGCCTGCCCTTTGCTCCCGGCCAGTTCTTTTCTCCCGGCTAAAACTCTGCTCCCATTTAAACCTCTGCCCCCGGCCCGCAAATTTGCTCCCGGCCTGATCTTTTCTCCCGGCTAAATCTCTGGTCCGCGTTAAACCTCTGCCCCCGCCCCGCCCTTTTCTCCTGGCCTGATCTTTCCTCCCGCCTAAACCACGGCTCCCGGCTAAACCTCTGCCCCCGGCCCGCCCTTTGCTCCCGGCCTGGACTGTCTCCTGGCTAAACCTCTGCTCCGGGTTAAACCTCTGCTTCCGGCCCTCCCTTTGCTCCCGGCCTGATCTCTTCTCCCGGCTAAACCTCTGCTCCCAGTTAAACCGCTGCCCCCGGCCTGCCCTTTGCTCCCGGCTTTATCTTTTCTTCCGGCTAAACCTCTGCTCCCGGTTAAACCTCTGCCCCCGGCACTCCCTTTGCTCCCGGCCTGATCTTTTCTCCCGGCTAAACCTCTGCTCCCGGCCCAACCTCTGCTCCCGGTTAAACCTCTGCCGCCGGCACGCCCTTTGCTCCCGGCCTGATCTTTTCTCCTGGCTAAACCTCTGCCCCCGGCCCACCCTTTGCTCCCGGCCTGATCTTCTTTCCCGGCTAAACCTCTGCTCCCGTTTAGCCCTCTGCTCCCGGCCCGCCCTTTGCTCCTGGCCTGATCTTTTCTTCCGGCTAAACCTCTGGCCGAGGCCTTACCTGTGCTCCAGACCTGACCTTTTTCTTCTGGATTAACCTTTTCTGCGGGCCTGACCTTTGCTCCCGGCCCCACCTTTTCTACGGGTCTCCCTTTGCTCCTGGCCTGATCTTTTCTCCCGGCTAAACCTCTGCTCCCGGCCCGCCCTTTGCTCCCAGCCTGATCTTTTCTCCGGGCTAAACCTCTGCTCCGGGTTAAACCTCTGCTTGCGGCCCTCCCTTTGCTCCCGGCCTGATCTCTTCTCCCGGCTAAACCTCTGCTCCCGGTTAAACCTCTGCCCCCGGCCCGCCCTTTGCTCCCGGCCTGATCTTTTCTCCCGGCTAAACCTCGGGTCCGGGTTAAACCTCTGCCCCCGCCCCGCCCTTTGCTCCCGGCCTGATCATTTCTCCCGGCTAAACCACTGCTCCTGGTTAAACCTCTGCCCAAGGCCCGCCCTTTGCTCCCGGCCTGATCTTTTCTCCCGGCTAAACCACTGCTCCCGGTTAAACCTCTGCCCCCGGCCCGCCCTTTGCTCCCGGCCTGATCTTTTCTCCCGGCTAAACCACTGCTCCCGGTTAAACCTCTGCCCCCGGCCCGCCCTTTGCTCCCGGCCTGATCTTTTCTCCCGGCTAAACCACTGCTCCCGGTTAAACCTCTGCCCCCGGCCCGCCCTTTGCTCCTGGACTGATCTTTTCTCCCGGCTTAACCTCTGCTCCCGGCCCAACCTCTGTTCCTGGTTAAACCTCTGCCCCAGGCCCGCCCTGTGTTCCCGGCCTGATCTTTTCTCACGGCTAAACCTCTTCTCCCGGTTAAACCTCTACCCCCGGCCCGCCATTTGCTCCCGGCCTGATCTTTTCTCCCTGCTAAACCTCTGCTCCCGGTTAAACCTGTGCTCCCGGCCCGCCCTTTGCTCCCGGCCTGATCTTTTCTCCCGGCTAAACCTCTGCTCCCAGTTAAACCTCTCTCCCTGCCCGCCCTTTGCTCCCGGCCTGTTCTTTTCTCCCGGCTAAAACTCTGCTCCCGTTTAAACCTCTGCCCCCGGCCTGCCCTTTGCTCCCGGCCTGATCTTTTCTCCCGCCTAAACTTCTGGTCCGGGTTAAACCTCTGCCCCCGCCCCGCCCTTTTCTCCCGGCCTGATCTTTTCTCCCGCCTAAACCACTGCTCCCGGTTAAACCTCTGCCCAAGGCCCGCCCTTTGCTCCCGGCCTGGTCTTTTCTCCTGGCTAAACCTCTGCCCGCGGCCTGACCTGTGCACCAGACCTGACCTTTTTCTTCTGTATTAACCTTTTCTGCGGACTGACCTTTGCTCCCGGCCCCACCTTTTCTGCGGGTCTCCCTTTGCTCCCGGCCTGATCTTTTTTCCCGGCTAAAGCAATGCTCCCGGTTAAACCTCTGCCCCCGGCCCGCCCTTTGCTCCCGGCCTGATCTTTTCTCCCGGGTAAACCTCTGCTCCCGGCCCAACCTCTGCTCCCGGTTAAACCTCTGCCGCCGGCCCGCCCTTTGCTCCCGGCCTGATCTTTTCTCCCGGCTAAACCTCTGTTCCCGGTTAAACCTCTGCCCCGGACCCGCCCTTTGCTCCCGGCCTGATCTTTTCTCCTGGCTAAACCTCTGCCCCCGGCCCACCCTTTGCTCCCGGCCTGATCTTTTCTCCCGGCTAAACCTCTGCTCCCGGTTAACCCTCTGCCGCCGGCCCGCCCTTTGCTCCCGGCCTGATCTTTTCTCCCGGCTAAACCTCTGCTCCCGGTTAAACCTCTGCCACCGGCCCGCCCTTTGCTCCCGGCCTGATCTTTTCTCCTGGCTAAACCTCTGCCCCCTGCCCACCCTTTGCTCCCGGCCTGATCTTTTCTCCCGGCTAAACCTCTGCTCCCGGTTAACCCTCTGCTCCCGGCCCGCCCTTTGCTCCCGTCCTGATCTTTCCTTCCGGCTAAACCTCTGACCGAGGCCGTACCTGTGCTCCAGACCTGACCTTTTACTTCTGGATTACCCTTTTCTGCGGGCCTGACATTTGCTCCCGGCCCCACCTTTTCTGCGGGTCTCCCTTTGCTCCCGGCCTGATCTTTTTTCCCGGCTAAAGCAATGCTCCCGGTTAAACCTCTGCCCCCGGCCCGCCCTTTGCTCCCGGCCTGATCTTTTCTCCCGGCTAAACCTCTGCTCCCGGCCCGCCCTTTGCTCCCAGACTGATATTTTCTCCCGGCTAAACCTCTGCTCCGGGTTAAACCTCTGCTCCCGGCCCGCCCTTTGCTCCCGGCCTGATCTCTTCTCCCGGCTAAACCTCTGCTCCCGGTTAAACCTCTCCCCCGGCCCGCCCTTTGCTCCCGGCTTGATCTTTCCTCCCGGCTAAACCTCTCCTCCCAGTTAAACCTCTGCCCCCGGCCCGCCATTGGCTCCCAGCCCCATCTTTTCTCCCGGCTAAACCTCTGCTCCTGGCCTGATCAGGTGCTTCCGACCTGATCTTTTTCTTCCGGATTAACCTTTTCTGCGGGCCTGACCTTTGCTCCCGGCCCCACCTTTTCTGCGGGTCTCTCTTTGCTCCCGGCCTGATCTTTTTTTCCCGGCTAAACCTCTGCTCCCGGTAAAACCTCTGCCCCCGGCCCGCCCTTTGTTCCCGGCCTGATCTTTTCTCCCGGCTAAACCTCTGCTCCCGGTTAAACCTCTGCCCCCGGCCCGCCCTTTGCTCCCGGCCTGATCTTTTCTCCCGGATAAACCTCTGCTCCCGGTTAAACCTCTGCCCCCGGCCCGCCCTTTGCTCCCGGCCTGATCTTTTCTCCCGGCTAAACCTCTGCTCCCGGTTAAACCTCTGACGCCGGCCCGCCCTTTGCTCCCGGCCTGATCTTTTCTCCCGGCTAAACCTCTGCTCCCGGTTAGCCCTCTGCTCCCGGCCCGCCCTTTGCTCCCGGCCTGATCTTTTCTTCCAGCTAAACCTCTGGCCGAGGCCTTATCTGTGCTCCAGACCTGACCTTTTTCTTCTGGATTAACCTTTTCTGCGGGCCTGACCTTTGCTCCCGGCCCCACCTTTTCTACGGGTCTCCCTTTGATCCCGGCCTGATCCTTTCTCCCCGCTAAACCTCTGCTCCCGGTTAAACCTCTGCCCCCGGCCCGCCCTTTGATACCGGCCTGATCTTTTCTCCCGGCTAAACCTCTGCTCCCGGTTAAACCTCTGCCCCCGGCCCGCGCTTTGCTCCCGGCCTGATCTTTCCTCCCGACTAAACCTCTGCTCCCGGTAAAACCTCTGCCCCCGTCCCGCCCTTTGTTCCCGGCCTGATCTTTTCTCCCGGCTAAACCTCTGCTCCCGGTTAAACCTCTGCCCCCGGCCCGCCCTTTGCTACCGGCCTGATCTTTTCTCCCGGCTAAACCTCTGCTCCCGGCCCGCCCTTTGCTCCCAGCCTGATCTTTTCTCCCGGCTAAACCTCTGCTCCGGGTTAAACCTCTGCTTCCGGCCCTCCCTTTGCTCCCGGCCTGATCTCTCTCCCGGCTAAACCTCTGCTCCCGGTTAAACCGCTGCCCCCGGCCTGCCCTTTGCTCCCGGCTTTATCTTTTCTTCCGGCTAAACCTCTGCTCCCGGTTAAACGTCTGCCCCCGGCCCGCCATTTGCTCCCAGCCCCATCTTTTCTCCCGGCTAAACCTCTGCTCCTGGCCTGACCTGTGCTTCCGACCTGATCTTTTTCTTCCGGATTAACCTTGACTGCGGGCCTGACCTTTGCTCCCGGCCCCACCTTTTCTGCGGGTCTCCCTTTGCTCCCGGCCTGATCTTTTTTCCCGGCTAAACCTCTGCTCCCGGTTAAAACTCTGCCCCCCGGCCTGCCCTTTGCTCCCGGCTTTATCTTTTCTTCCAGCTAAAACTATGCTCCCGGTTAAACCTCTGACCCGGCCCGCCCTTTGATCCCGGCCTGATCTTTTCTCCCGGCTAAACCTCTGCTCCCGGTTAACCTCTGCCCCCGGCCCGCCCTTTGATCCCGGCCTGATCTTTTCTCCCGGCTAAACCTCTGATCCCGGTGAAACCTCTACCCCCGGCCCACCATTTTCTCCCAGCCCCATCTTTTCTCCCAGCTAAACCTCTGCTCCTGGCCTGACCTGTGCTTCCGACCTGATCTTTTTCTTCCGGATTAACCTTTTCTGCGGGCCTGACCTTTGCTCCCGCCCCCACCTTTTCTGCGGGTCTCCCTTTGCTCCCGGCCTGATCTTTTTTTCCCTGCTAAACCTCTGCTCCCGGTTAAACCTCTGCCGCCGGCCTGCCCTTTGCTCCCGGCCAGTGCTTTTCTCCCGGCTAAAACTCTGCTCCGTTTTAAACCTCTGCCCCCGGCCCGCAAATTTGCTCCCCGGCCTGATCTTTTCTCCCGGCTAAATCTCTGGTCCGCGTTAAACCTCTGCCCCCGCCCCGCCCTTTTCTCCTGGCCTGATCTTTCCTCCCGCCTAAACCACGGCTCCCGGCTAAACCTCTGCCCCGGCCCGCCCTTTGCTCCCGGCCTGGACTGTCTCCTGGCTAAACTTCTGCTCCGGGTTAAACCTCTGCTTCCGGCCCTCCCTTTGCTCCCGGCCTGATCTCTTCTCCCGGCTAAACCTCTGCTCCCAGTTAAACCGCTGCCCCGGGCCTGCCCTTTGCTCCCGGCTTTATCTTTTCTTCCGGCTAAACTCTGCTCCCGGTTAAACCTCTGCCCCCGGCACTCCCTTTGCTCCCGGCCTGATCTTTTCTCCCGGCTTAAACCTCTGCTCCCGGCCCAACCTCTGCTCCGGTTAAACCTCTGCCGCCGGCCCGCCCGTTGCTCCAGGCCTGATCTTTTCTCCTGGCTAAACCTCTGCCCCCGGCCCACCCTTTGCTCCCGGCCTGATCTTCTTTCCCGGCTAAACCTCTGCTCCCGTTTAGCCCTCTGCTCCCGGCCCGCCCTTTGCGTCCCGGCCTGATCTTTTTCTTCCGGCTAAACCTCTGGCCGAGGCCTTACCTGTGCTCCAGACCTGACCTTTTTCTTCTGGATTAACCTTTTCTGCGGCCCTGACCTTTGCTCCCGGCCCCACCTTTTCTACCGGACTCCCTTTGCTCCTGGCCTGATCTTTTCTCCCGGCTAAACCTCTGCTCCCGGCCCGCCCTTTGCTCCCAGCCTGATCTTTTCTCCGGGCTAAACCTCTGCTCCGGGTTAAACCTCTGCTTGCGGCCCTCCCTTTGCTCCCGGCCTGATCTCTTCTCCCGGCTAAACCTCTGCTCCCCGCCCGCCCTTTGCTCCCGGCCTGATCTTTTCTCCCGGCTTAAACCTCGGGTCCGGGTTAAACCTCTGCCCCCGCCCCGCCCTTTGCTCCCGG
>NW_024396773.1:0-91705 GCF_004115215.2 Ornithorhynchus anatinus | reverse complement strand
GAGGAAAAGGGGGCTTAGTCCGGGAAGACCTCCTGGAGGAGGTGAGCTTTCAGTAGGGCTTTGAAGGGGGGGACCGTGCTCGTTTGGTGGATTTGAGGAGAGAGGGCATTCCAGGCCAGAGGTAGGACATGGGCCAAGACTCGACAGCAGGACAGGCGAGAAGGAAGCAAAGTGAGGAGGTTAGCACCAGAGGATGGAGTGTGTAGGCTGGGCTAAGGAAGGCGAGAAGGGAAGCGAGATAGGAGGGGGCAAGGTGATGGAGAGCTTCAAAGCCAATAATGAGGAGTTTTTGCTTGATATGAAAGTTGATAGGCAATCACTGGAGATTTTTGAGGAGGGGGTGACATGCCCAGAGTATTTCTGCAGAAAAGCTCAGCAGCAGAGTGAAGTGTAGACTGAAGTGGGGAGAGACAGGAGGTTGGGAAATCAGAAAAGATGCTGAGAGTAAAGAGCGGATCTTGGCAATGTTATGAAGGTGAGACTGGCAGGTTTGGGCGATGGATTGGATATGTGGGGTGAATAAGAAAGCAGAGTCAAGGATGACACCTAGGTTGTGAGCTTGTGAAGGGGAATGATGGTAGTACCATCAAGTCAGGGAGAGGGCAGGGTTTGGGAGGAAAGAAAAGGAGCTCAGTCTTGGACATGTTGAGTTTTAGGTGGTGGGAGACATCCAGGTGGAGATGGCCTGAAGGCCAGAGGAGATGCGAGCCTGAAGGAAGGGAGAGAGAATGGGGGGAGGAGATGTAGCTTTGGGTATCATCCACAAAAAAGATGTTAGTTGTCCTGGGAGTGGTCTGCCTGCCCCCATTTCCAGGCTAGCTCTTTAGCAGCCTTTTTGGCCACCGACCGCCGACTTTAGCTGCTTTTTGGCACCGACCGCCGACTCATCCACGCCGAGACCACCCCTCTCTCCCGGGAAGCTGACCCTTGTCATCGCCCGGAGCCTTGGAGCCATTGCCACGTGGGCTCGGGATCTCTGCTCCCCTGAGGCGCAGCCTCGGCCCGCCCGGCCCAATTCCCAACAAGCCCCCTGCTTCGCCTGCCGCTCGCCGACTCATCTGCGCCTCCTCCTCCTCTCCCGGGGCGCTGAGCCTTGGTGATTCATCTCCCTCACACCCGCCCCGGGCGACGATGTCCTTGTTCTCACCGTGTTACCTACGGCCGCAACCCACCCTGGACAACCTCAGGGCCCCCCCGCCGCCTCAGGGACATTTGGTCATGAGCTCTGGGACTCTCTCGGCCGCTAGCCGCTTGACTTGAGTCTGATCGGGTAGGGTCGGGTCGTCCCCCGACACTGGTCATCGCCCGCTTATTAACACTACTGTATTGTATCATACTGTATCATGTTGCTATATTACCGATTTCGTTTGTTACTGTTTATTGTTGTCAGTGCTGCCACCCACCTCTCTGGCCTCACCATGTCCCTCCTCCCCCGTCCTCCCTCCTGTCCCTTCCTATCCTTCCCTTCCCCTTCCCCTCTCGCTCAGCTCTTTCCCGCTCTCTCCTCTGCCTCCCCCCCTCCGCCCTAAAACCCCACTTTACCAGTGCTACCCCTCTTCCCCCTCCCCACTCTCCCCACCACCAAACCCCCTCCTCAGCCCCTACCCCCTTCTCTCTTCCCCACCCATGCCCCATCCCAGTCCTCCTGTCCCACCGCTACCCCTCATCCCCCTCTCCCCGTCCAGGGCCCCGCCACCTCCTTCCCATCCAAACCCTCCCCTCCCCCGCCTCCCCCTCTCCCCCCTTGCACCCACAGCTACTTTCAAGTGTGGCCTCTGGAACCCCCGCTCCATTACAGGTAAACTACCTTTCGTCCATGACCTTTTCCTTTCCTGCTCTCTCCTCCTCCTCGCCCTTTCAGAAACGTGGCTCACTCCCGAAGACACAGTCTCCGCCGCTGCTCTCTCCAGCGGAGGCCTCTCCTTCTCCCACTCCCCCAGACTCACCGGTAAGGGAGGAGGCGTCGGCTTCCTCCTCTCACCCCGTTGCTGCTTCTGCACTATCCCTCCTCCCCCATCCCTCTCCTTCCTCTCCTTCGAAGGCCATATCATTCGCCTCTACCACCCCCTCCAGATACTTGTCGCTGTCATCTACCGCCCTCCCGGTCCCACCTCCGACTTCTTCAACCACCTAGACCCCTTTCTCACCTTCCTTCTCTCCTTCTCTCTGCCCACTCTGATCCTCGGAGACTTCAACATCCATATGGATGTACCCGATGACTCCTCTGCTGCCCGCCTGCTATCCCTCCTCGACTCTGCCGACCTCCTCCTCCACCATACGGCGCCCACTCACCGACTCGGTCACACCCTCTATCTCATCATCTCCTACCGCTGCACTATCTCCTCCCTCACCGACTCAGAAATCCCTCTCTCTGACCATAACCTTCTCACCTGCCTCATCTCTCACACTCCCTCCCCCTGCAAATCTTCGCCACTGCCCCACAGAGACCTCCGTTCTCTTGATCCCATCCATCTTTCCAAAAGCATCTCTCCTCACCTTGCCGCTCTGTCCTCACTTCCCACTCTCGATGATCAGGTCTCTGGTCTCGATGTTCTCGATGGTCTCGATGGTCATGGGTTTGAATCCCGGCTCAGCCACTTGTCAGCTGTGTGACTTTGGGCAAGTCACTTCACTTCTCGGTGCCTCAGTTACCTCATCTGTAAAATGGGGATTAAGACTGTGAGCCCCACGTGGGACGACCTGATTCCCCTGTGTCTATCCCAGCGCTTAGAACAGTGCTCGGCACATAGTAAGCGCTTAACAAATACCAACATCATCATCATCATCATCGTCTCTGCTCTCAACTCCACCCTCTCTACTCATCTCAACTCTCTCGCCCCCCTTTCCCTCCGCCGCTCTCGCTCCACTAACCCACAGCCCTGGATCACCTCCTCTGTCCGCCTCTTATGCTCCTATGCTCGAGCTGCTGAGCGCTCCTGGCGAAAATCCAAGCACCAAGCCGACCTCACACACTTCAAATTTATCCTTTCCTGCCTTAACTCTGCCTTCTCCTCCACCAGGCAAAACTTCTTCTCCTCCCTCATCGACACCCATGCCCGTCACCCCCGCCAATTGTTCCGGACCTTTAACTCTCTTCTTAGGCCCCCTGTTCCTCCTCCTCCCCCATCCCTCACCCCTAATGATCTGGCCACCTATTTCATCACAAAAATCAACACAATCAGGTCTGAGCTCCCCAAAGCCACCCCTCCACCTCTCCCCTCCCCCCCACCGACCCCCTCCCCTACTTTTCCATCCTTCCCTGCAGTATCCTCAGAGGAGATCTCCTCCCTCCTCGCAAGTGCCACCCCCTCCACCTGCGCCTCGGACCCCATTCCCTCTCACCTTATTAAAACCATCGCCCCTGCCCTCCTCCATTCCTTAACTTCTATTTTTAACCACTCAATCTCCACTGGCTCCTTCCCCTCTGCCTTCAAACATGCCCACGTCTCCCCCATCCTAAAAAAAAACCCGCTCTTGACCCCACTTACCCCTCCAGTTATCGCCCTATCTCCCTACTACCCTTCCTTTCCAAAATCCTAGAATGAGTCGTCTACAATCGCTGCTTAGAATTCCTTAACTCCCATTCTCTCCTGGCCCCCCTCCAATCTGGCTTCCGTCCCCTCCACTCTACCGAGACTGCTCTCTCTCAGGTCACCCATGACCTCCTTCTTGCCAAATCCAATGGCTCCTACCCCATTCTAATCCTCCTTGACCTCTCTGCTGCCTTTGACACTGTCGACCATCCCCTCCTCCTCCATACCTTATCTCACCTTGGCTTCACGGACTCTGTCCTCTCCTGGTTCTCCTCGTATCTCTCTGGCCGGTCCTTCTCGGTCTCCATCGCTGGTGCCTCCTCCCCCTCCCATCCTTTAACTGTTGGAGTTCCTCAAGGGTCAGTCCTTGGCCCTCTCCTGTTCTCCATTTACACTCACTCCCTCGGTGAACTCATTCACTCTCACGGCTTTGACTACCATCTCTACGCAGATGACACGCAGATCTACATCTCTGCCCCTGTCCTCTCCCCCTCCCTTCAGGCTCGCATCTCCTCCTGCCTCCAGGACGTCTCCACCTGGATGTCGGCCCACCACCTAAAACTCAACATGAGCAAGACTGAGCTCCTCATCTTCCCTCCCAAACCCGGTCCTCTCCCAGACTTCTCTATCACCGTTGATGGCACGACCATCTTTCCCGTCTCTCAGGCCCGCAATCTCGGTGTCATCCTTGACTCGTCTCTCTCGTTCACCCCACACATCCTATCTGTTACCAAGACCTGCCGGTTTCACCTTTACAATATCGCCAAGATCCTCCCTTTCCTCTCCATCCAAACGACTACCTTACTGCTACAGGCTCTCGTTATATCCCGGCTAGACTACTGTGTCAGCCTTCTCTCTGATCTCCCTTCCTCCTCTCTCGCCCCGCTCCAGTCTATTCTTCACTCCGCTGCCCGGCTCATCTTCCTGCAGAAACGATCTGGGCATTGTCACTCCCTTTCTTAAACACCTCCAGTGGTTGCCTATCAACCTCCGCTCCAAACAAAAACTCCTCACTCTAGGCTTCAAGGCTCTACATCACCTTGCCCCTTCCTACCTCTCCTCCCTTCTCTCTTTCTACTGCCCACCCCGCACGCTCCGCTCCTCTGCCGCCCACCTCCTCACCGTCCCTCGGTCTCGCCTATCCCGCCGTCGACCCCTGGGCCACGTCCTCCCGCGGTCCTGGAACGCCCTCCCTCCTCACCTCCGCCAAACTAATTCTCTTCCCCTCTTCAAAACCCTACTTAAAACTCACCTCCTCCAAGAGGCCTTCCCAGACTGACCTCCCCTTCTCCCTCTACTCCCTCTGCCACCCCCCTTCACCTCTCCGCAGCTTAACCCTCTTTTCCCCCCATTTCCCTCTGCTCCTCCCCCTCTCCCTTCCCATCCCCTCAGCACTGTACTCGTCCGCTCAACTGTATATATTTTCTTTACCCTATTTATTTTGTTAATGAATTGTACATCGCCTTGATTCTATTTAGTTGCCATTGTTTTTACGAGATGTTCTTCCCCTCAACTCTATTTATTGCCATTGTTCTTGTCTGTCTGTCTCCCCTGATTAGACTGTAAGCCCGTCAAACGGCAGGGACTGTCTCTATCTGTTGCCCACTTGTTCATTACAAGCGCTTAGTACAGTGCTCTGCACATAGTAAGCGCTCAATAAATACTATTGAATGAATGAATGAATGAATGAGTTTACCAAGGGAGTGCATATAGATGGAGAAGAGAAGGGGACCAAGAACTGACTCTTGGGAAACCCCTATAGCAAGGAGCCCGAGAATGAATGGCCAGAGAGATAAGAAGAGAACCAGTAGAGGACAGTTAGATGTCAAGATTGGATAACGTGGTGAGGAGAAGGGGATGGTCGATAGTGTCAAAGGCAGCTGAGAGGTTGTGGAGGATTGGATAAAGTAGGAGCCATTGGATTTGGCAAGAAGGAAGTCACTGGTGACCTTTGAGAGGGCGGTTTCAGTGGAGTAGAGGGAATGAAAGCCAGATTAGAGGGCGTCCGGGAGAGAGCTAGAGGAGAGGAATTCAAGACAATGAACGTTTATGACTTGCTCCAGGAGTTTGGAAAGGAGGAGTAGGAGAGAGAGAAGGGGGCTGTTGGGTCAAAGGAGGGTTTTTTTTAGGATGGGGAAGACTAGGGCAATTATGAAGGCAGAGGGGAAGAAATCGTTGGAGAATGAGTGGTTGAAGATGGAAGTTAAGGAGGGGAGGAGGGAAAGGGTGAAAGTTTTTATAAGATGGGAGCGGGTGGAGTCAGAAGCACAAGTGGAGGGCATGGCACTTTAGAGGAGGGAGGAGATATCCTCTGAAGATACTGCTGGGAAGGATGGGAAAGTAGAAGAGAGGGTTGAGGGGGTAGGAGGGAATGTAAGAGGGGAATGGGAGCCTTTGGGGAGCTCGGACCTGGTGGTGTTAATTTTCCAAATGAAGTAGGAGGTCAGATGGTTGGGGTGAGGGGGAGGGGAAATGGAGAGCAGTGAGGAACAAGGGGGCCTGAGGAGGGAGTTAAATATCCAGATCAATTGAGGATGATGGGCATCAGTGTCACTAAGGGAAGAGAAATAGTTTTGCCTGGCAGAGGAGAGGGCAGTGTTAAGGCAAGAAAAGATAAATTTAAAGTGGACAAGCTTGGCCTAGGGTTTAGATTTCCTCCAGCAGATTTCAGGAGCACGAGTCGAAGAGCCAAGGAGTTGGACAGTGGAGGTAATACAGGGCTGTGGGTTGGTGGTGTGAGAGCGACAAAGGGATAGGGGAGCAAGTGAGTTGAGTAGAGAGGGTGTAGCTAAGACTAAGTTTATGGTTAGGAGTTGTGGTAGTGTTACAGTTAATGGTAGAATAAGGTTAGAGCAAGGGTTTGAGTTAGAATGAGAGTTAGGGATAGTGTTAGAGCTACCTTTTCATTTGGGAGAGCTGCACGATGAATGAAATAATCAAGGTTAGAAGAGATTACTCACACAGGCTCCCAGAAATGCTTCCACAACCTGGAGGAGTTAAAGATAAGGTTAGTCTTTGCGTAAAGGCTAAGAATAGCTCAAAGGATAGGGTTAGGGTTAGGATTAGTGTTAGCTTTAGGGTTTGGGTAAGGTTTTAGACTTAGAGTTAGGGGGCTTCACCTAGTGTTCAGGTTGGGGTTAGGGCTAGGGCTAGGGCTAGGGTTAGGTTTAATGCTGGAGTTAGGGATAGGTTTAAATATTGTGTTAAGGCCAGGTTAGGGTTAGGGTTAGTGGTAGGTTTAAGGATAAGCCTAGGGCTATCGTTAGGGCTCTTGGTAAATGAGAGCTAGAGATAGAGATAGAGCTGAGATTTTAGTTAGTGTTGAAGCTAAGGTTAGGGTTAGGGTTTGAGTTAGTGGTAGGTGTAAAATTAGGGCTAAGGGTATGGTTAGTGTTAGAGTTGGAGCTAGAAATAGAACTAGGGTTAGGATTAGGTTTAGAGAGAGGATTAGGGTTAGGATTAGGATTGGGATGAGGCTAGGACTAGGTTTAGGGTTAGGGTTAGGGCTGTGGTTAGGGTTAGGGTTAGGATTTGGATTAGGATTAAAGTTAGAGGTAAGGTTAGAGTTAGGGTAAGGGCTAGGGTTAGGTTTAGGGATTGGCCAGAGCTAGCGCTCATGTTAGCGATAAGGATAGGATTAAGGGTTAGTGCTAGGGTTTGGGGTAGGGTTAGGGTTATTGCTAAGGCTATGCTTAGGGTTAGGGATAAGGATTAGTTTAGGTCCAGGACTAGGGTTAGAGATAAGGTTAGGATTAGGGTTGGGGTAGTGTTAGATTTAAATCCAGGGCTCTGATAGGGCTAGGGTTAGATTTAAGGTTAGGGCTAGCATTAGGGTTAGGTTTGCAATTTGGGTTAAGGCTACAGTTAGTTTTAGGGCTTGAGCTAGGTTTAGGGTTAAGGAGAGGGCTGGGGTTAGGGTTAGAGTTAGGGTGGGTGTTATGGTTCAGGCTACGGTTACTGTTAGTTTATTATTATTGTTACAGTTATTGTTACGGGTGAGGGTTAGGACTTGGCACTAGGATAAGGTTAGGTTTAGGGTGAAGGTTAAATCTGGGACTGGGAGAAGCTTAGAGGTAGAATTAGGTTTAGAGTAATGTTTAGGATTGCGTTAGGGTTAGGGTTAGGCTAGATCTACGAGGAGGGTTAGGATTAAGGTTAGAATTAGGGTTAGGATTACCTCTAGGCTTTGGGTTAGGTTTAAGATTAGTGTTAAGGTTAGGACTAGGATTAGGTTTAGGGTTAGGGGTAGCATTAGGGTTCAGAATAGAGCTAGGATTAGGATTAGAGTTAGGGTTTTAGGATAGGGTTAGGTTAGGGGTTTGTGTTGGGCTTAGATTTAAGGTTAGCGTTAGAACTGGTAGTAGGGCTAGGCCTAGGGCTCGAGCTAGAGCTAGGGTTAGGTTTGCTTTAAATTTAGGGCTAATATTAGGGTTAGGGTTAGAGTTAGGATTAGAATTAGGGTGTTAGGATAGGGTTAGGTTTGAGGTTTGAGGTCAGTGTTAGGGCTAGGGTTAGGGTTAGGATCAGAGTTAAGGCTAGGATTGGGGTTAGAGTTATGGTTAGGGTTGAGGATAGGTATAGCTTACTCTAGGTGTAGGGTTAAGATTCCTGTTACTGCGAGGGGTAGGGCTATGGATAGAGTTAGGGCTGGGGCTAGGGTTAGGGTTAACAATAGGGTTAGATTTATGCTTAAGGCTGGGCTAGTCCTAGGGCTAGCTTGGGTTAAGCTTAGAGTTAGGGTCATGTTAAGGTATAGAGCTAGGGATTGGACTAGGGCTAGGGTTAAGGTTATTATTAGGACTAGGATTAGGGTAAAGTTTATGGTTACTGCAAGGGCTAGGGCTAGGTTTAGGGTTAGGGTTAGGTTTAGAGCTAGTAATTGGGCCAGATTTAGAGTTTGGGTTAGGGCTAGGGTTAGGGGAAGGGTTAGGCTTAGTGTTAGGTATGGGTTTAGGTTTTGTGTTAGGCCTAGGGTTAGGATTAGAGGTAGATTTAAGGCTAAACTTAATGATAGAGTTAGGGGTAGAGATAGGACTATGCCAGAGCAAGGGTTGGGTTTAGCGTTAGGGTTAGGGTTAGAGTTATGACTAGGGCTAGGCCTATGCTTAGGGTTCGTGTTAGGTTAGGACTAGCTCTAGAGTTAGTGTTACGCTTAGGGTTACATTGTTATGTTTTGGTTAATATTATGATTGTGGTTATGGCTATGGCTAAGGTTAGGGTTAGGTTCAGGGGTAGTGCTCTGCTAAGAACTATTTATAGGGGTAGGGTTAAGTTTAGCCATAGATCTAGAGGGCTAGGCTGAGGGCTGTGTTAGGGTTAAGATTTGAGTTAGGTTTACTCTTCAGGTTAGGGCAACCCTAACCTTAATCCTAGCCTGTATAAATAGCATTTGACCTAATCCTAACACTAAACCTAACCCTAACTCCAACCATAGTATGAATCCTTGCCCTAACCCTTGCCTGAACAGTAAAACTATCCTAAACCCTAACCCCTACTTTAAATCTAACCCTAACTCTAAACTCAACCTTAATCCTTAATCTGACCATATCTGAAACCCTAACACTAGCCCTTTCCCCAACCCTAACCCTATCCTTACCCTTGCTGTAGCCAAAATGCTAAACCTAACCCTAACTTTTACCCTAGACTCAGTCCTCACCATTACAGTCCCTACCCACAACAGTAACCCTAACCCCAATCCTAGCCCTAGGATTAGCATTAGCCCTAATCCAAACACTAACCCTAACCTTTCTCTAACCCCAACATGAATCCTAGCCCTAACCCTTACCCTAACTCTAAAACTATCCTAATCCCTTACCCTAATCCTAACCCTTACCCTCAATTTAAAACTAGCCCTAACAGTAATGCAAAATTAAACCTATCTCCAACCCTATCTTCCCTCCCCCTCGCCTAGCAAGGATGAACCCAGTCATTAAGGAAGAGTTGACAACATCCCCTCCTCCTGCCAGGGCAGTGATCAGGTACGACGACCAAGAGGGAAATCGGCAGAGGGATGCTCACTGACCTCCAAGAGAGGTAACAGAAAATTACCTTTTGAAAATTGGATAGAGTGGCTCTGTAGGGTTATGCAAAAAGTGGGCCACAGTGAGTATTCTTCAGCCCAAGGAGGCCGAAGCTCTCCAGCACTTACCATGTGCCAAGCACATGTACTAAGTACTGGGATAAATTCAAGGTAATTAGGTTGTCCCACATGAGGATCTCAGTCTCAATCCCCATTTTGCAGATGAGTTAACTGAGGCATAGAGAAGTTAAGTGACTTGCCCAAGGTCACACAGCTGACACGTGGCAGAGCCAGTATTAGAACCCACAACGTCTGACTCCCAAGCTTGTACTCTTGTTATTAATCCATGCTGCTTCTCTGTCATCCAAGCCATGCAGCAATTCTGTGCCCTCTGTCTCAAGAAGGAAAGATCGCTTGTCCTAGATGTCGGTGTCGGAAACTCCGGATGGCAGTCCTGCCCATGACAGGGCAAACCTCCGCAGATCCAAATCCTGATCATGTTTGGTTCGGCGGGAAGCCAAGGGTCACTATTTCCTGTGGGAGAAGATGATCACTGCCACTTACGAGGCAATCACCCTGCAAGCTTGCCCTAGTAATATCAACAACGGCACCGCCTGCTGAGTCTGCCTGCCCCTTCCACACCAGACAGTGTGCCTGGTTTCTGACTGTTTCCTGCACGTTGTAGGAGTGGACAATGGGATTGAGCAACGTTATGATATCTCATTGAAGTTTACAAGGACATGCTTGGGTGGGGTTTAGTGGTAACAACCCTCTAGGTGTGTCTAGTTGTTACAAACCACGAGGGGTAGCCTTTCGCCAGGACAGTACAATGGGTGTCACTTCAGCATCACCTGTGTGACTGCAGAATACACTCAACTGTTGCAGTACCTCCCATAATGCCACTATGCCGGGAGATGGGGAGGCTAACGGAGCCCAAGTGATTTTTGAGACTGACCAGGGCAACCTCCCAGTGTGTGTGCAAATTGATGGGATGGTTTCAAATGTGACTAGCTAATAATAATAATAATGTTGGTATTTGTTAAGTGCTTACTATGTGCAGAGCACTGTTCTAAGTGCTGGGGTAATAATAATGTTGGTATTTGTTAAGCGCTTACTATGTGCTGAGCACTGTTCCTAAGCGCTGAGTAGATACAGGGTAATCAGGTTGTCCCACGTGGGGCCACAGTTAATCCCCATTTTACAGATGAGGTAACTGAGGCACAGAGAAGTTAAGTGACTTGCCCACAGTCACACAGCTGACAAGTGGCAGAGCCGGGAGTTGAACTCATGACCTCTGACTCTGAAGCCCAGGCTCTTTTCCACTGAGCCACGCTGCTTCCCACGCTGCTTAAGCTGTGACTTAAGGATTCTCAACCAACAGCCTGGTCCAAGCCAGCTGTTTATGGAATGTTGCCTGAATACCATTCGTGGTTGAGGATGCCCTCACAACTGCCTTTTCCTGGGCAGAAGGAGGATCCAAGGTGGATCCAACCTCCTAGCCTATTCCTGGTGTGCAGAACTTGTTCATAACTCCTTCCGCCCCCTCGCTTACCTGGTTTCCTCCACCTATACTAGTTCACTTTATATCAGCAGCTCCCCTGGAATCTGGAGTGATGCCGCGTGCTCCACAAGGACAACCTTCCAAAAGTCATAGTGTCTGGAGTCCTGAGGGTCCTCTTCCCAGGGATCTCCTCCCTATTCACTGAGCAGGAGTTGAGTTAGACGTGGCCCTGTGGAATATAGGCATCCTGATGCAGCGTGGCCATTGTGGTCAAGGATGCAATCACTGCCCTCCAAGAGAAAGTATAGGTCCAGGGCAGATGGCCTTCAGAATACGGCATGCTTTGGACATACTCCTGTTCCACTGCGGGGTGGGAGGGTGTACGTTCTCCTAAACTGATCGCATTTGTATATACGTGGACCAAATCGGGAGGGTGACCCGGGATACTGATCAACTCAATCAGATAGGGTTCCCTCCAACACACCTAGGAGGAACTGAATGGAAACTCTCTCCCAGAATTGCGGGTGGCCTCCTGCACCTGCCCAAAGTGGGCCCAATCATTTGCTTATCTTCTTTTATGCCTATTTTGGGAGTTGCTTTGCTGATCTGCACCTGGAAGCTGCTTAAATGCCTTTGGATTGCAAGTTTGTAACTGCCCCAAGAATAACTGTGACAGGGCCAAACCATTCCCACCACCCTTTCCTGGACCGAATAATTAGAGGAGCCATGGACAGTAGTGTGGCCAACCGGGTGGGATGTGATTCCATTTTGGCTGAACTATTATTTCAGGGCAAGTCAGGGAACGAGAGGAAGAAGCCTGATGCATGTGAAAGTCAAGGAAACTCTGGAGTGTCTGTCCACACCATGCCGATGATCCCTTGTCTGTGAGCCTGCAGACTCACATATTTGAATAATGCACTTACGTCCTGGGGAGGAGTCCTGCCAAAGCAACACCTGCTGCAACCTGCCTGTGGTGGAATGGGATTGGAGAGCAGCAACGAATTGGCAGGGGTCCTTGTTTACTGCCAGGTGTAAGACCCCCAACTCACAGGGGAGGGGTTGTCTTCCAGTGTGTCAGAAGGCATATGGTCCGACATGGGCTTAAGCATGCTTGTCTGTGGGTGCTGTTTATTCTGTATTTTGTTGGTATAATATATTGTGATCGTTTAAACAACTGACTGGTCTGAATTTGGTGCTCCTCTTCTCGGGCATATCCTGAGTCACCTACCCAGGTCAGGGTACAGTCTAGCCCTAGCTGTAAAATTTTTCCTAAACATATTCCAGGCCTGCCCTAAACCTAACCCTAACCCAAGCCCTAGGCCTAGCCTTAAGCCTACCAATACCCTAACCTCAAGCCTGAACCTAACTCTAACTTAAACTGAACCCCAATCTAGCCCTATCAACAGCCTAACCTTAACACAAAGAATTAACCCTACCTTACTCCTAACTTAGCCTTAGCCCTAGTGCTACCCTAACCAACACACTAAACCTCACCACTACAAACCTTAACCTAACCTTATCTTTGAATACATCCCTAGCTAGACCTAGCCCTCACTGTAGCCTTAACAAGGAATACCCTTTAAGCCATTCATAACCCTAATTCTGACCTCAATCCTTACCCTAACCTTAATCCTATCCCTAACTCTTTCCAAGCCCTAACACTAACCCCAACCTTAGCACTAGGTCTATCCCTAGCCCTTATCCTAACACAAACCCTATCCCAAATTTCCCCTGGATGCAGAAGTGTGTCTGGGATCCCGTGTGGGTAGTCTCTTCTAGCCTCAGAATTTTCTTCACCCTGAAATGCTCTATGGCCAACATTTGCCCTATCATTCACCCTACCCCTAACTCTAAACCTAACCCTAATCACAACTCTAAATGAAAACCTTACTCTCAACCTAACGGTAAGTCTAGCCCTTAAGCTGACTCTAATCTCTAGCCCTAGGCCTAGCCTCAGCCCTAGCCAAAACCCTAACCCTAAGACTAAAACTAACTTTGAACTTTACCCTAGCCCTAGTCCTAACCATCACCCTAACCCTTACCCGAACCCTACCACTAAACCTCTCTTACCCAGCTCTGCCACTTGTCAGCTGTGTGACCATGGGCAAGTCACTTAACTTCTCTGTGCCTCAGTTACCTCATCTGTAAATGGGGATTAAGACTGTGAGCCCCACGTGGGACATCCTGATTCCCCTGTGTCTACCCCAGCGCTTAGAACAGTGCTCGGCACATAGTAAGCGCTTAACAAATACCAACATTATTAACATTATTATTACCTCACCATAACCCTAATCCTAACCATTCTCAAGATCTAATCCTAACTCAAGCCCTAGGCCTAGCCATCAACCTAATACTAACCCTAACCCCAACTCTAAAATTGATCCCATTCTTAGGCCTAACCCTAAACCCAATCCTAACCCTAGCCAAACCCTAAATCTAACCCTATCCCTAGGCCTAGCCCTAATCTCATCTCTAACTCTAGTCCTAACTCTAACCCTGACCTTTTCACAGCCCTTACCTTTAGCCTAATCCTAATCTGAACCCAAAGCCTAACCCTAGATTTAGCCCTAACCATAGCCCTAAACCTAACCTAAAGCCCAATCCCAAGCCTAGCCTGAATCCTAAACCAAAATATAACCCTATCCTTAAACTGCCCCTGTCCCTAATGCTAACCATCAACCTAACACTTATGCTAAAAGTAATCTTAACCTTAACCCTAACCCTAATCCTAACCCTGACATAATCTCAGTGCTAGCCATAACTCTAACAATAGACCTAACCCAACCTTAAATGTAACACTAACCCTATGTTTAACACAACCTAACTTTAATTCTCCTTCTAACCCTAATCTTAATCTTTGTGGTAGACCTAGCCCTATACCTAACCCTAACTCTAGCCTACTTTTAAGTCTATCACTCACCCTAACCATTAGCCTAACCCTAACATCAAACGAAGCACTAACTCTAACTTAGGTCTACCCCTAATGCTAACTCTGACATTAACCCAAACTGTAACAATAGCTCCAACAGTAAACCTATTCTGAACTATAACCTTACACTAAACCTAACTAACCCTAATCTTCACCCTAACCCTAACCCTAACACTAATCCTAACCCTAAACCTAAACTTAACCTTTCCAGCAACCCTTATCCTAACCCTAACATAAAAACAAATCCTAACCCTAAGTAAAACCATAACGCTAACCTTTACATCCTATTACAACCCTTATCCTAACCCTAGCCCTCACACTAATCCTAACCCTAACACTAAACCCAGCTCTACCTCTAGCCTTAGCCATACCCTTAGCCCTAACACTAAACCCTAATCACCACCATAACCCTAGTCCTTAAATGCTAATCCTAATTGTCAGATTAACCTTACCCCTAACCCTAACCCTAGCCCTAACCCTTACTTCAACACTAACCCTATCTCTAACCCTAATCCTAGCTTTAGCCCTAACCTTAACCCTTACCATAACCCTAACACTAAGCCTAGATCTAACTCCAGCCTTAGTCCTGACCCCAGTCCTAACACTAACCTTAACCTTAACCTCAACACTAACCTTAACCATAATCCTAACTATAACCATAACTCTAACCCTAACACTAACTTCAAATCTAACTCTATCCCTAATGCTAACTCTAACCTTAACCATTACCCTCTCCCTAGGCCTAACTCTAGGCCCTGCCCTAAGCCTAACCTTTACCCTAATCCTAGCCCCAACCCTAACCCTAACCCTTACTCTAACTCTAGTTTGGGCCCTAACTTTAAACCTAACACTAACACCAGCACCAGCACTAAACTAAACCTAGTCTCAGCCCTAACCCTAACCCTAACCCTTATCCTAACCCTATGCTTTACCCTTACCAGAGTTCCAGCCCAACCCTAAACCTAACCCTAACCCTAAACCTAATTTTAACCTATACCTAATACAGACCCCAACCCTAAATCTATCCCCAATACTAGTCCTAACTCTAATCCTAAACCCAACCTCAAACCTAGCCCTAAAGCTAAACTTAACCAAGACTATCCCTATCCCTAACCTTTACCCTAGCTCTAACCTTAATCCTAACTCAAACCTAACCTTAATCCTATACCTAACTGTAACTCTAAGCCTAACCCTAGACCTACCTCTTAGTCCTAACCTTAACCCTGACCCTCGGCCTTACCCTTACCCTAGCCCTATGATTAGCTGTATTCCTAACCCTAACTGTAAACAAAATGCTAACCATAACCCAATCCATAACCTGAACTAGGTTAGCCTTACCCCTAACCCTAACCTTAATCTTAACATTAAGCAGGCAGTAGACCTGGCCCTAGCCCTAAACCTAACTAACCCAAACCAGATACCCTATACAAACCCTAACCCTAAATGTATCCCTAATCCCAGCCTTAACCCTAATCCTACACGTAGCCCTAACCTTAACAACAGACCTAACTCATATCTTAACCCTAACCCAGCCCTTGGCCTAGCCTTCTAGATCCCTTAACCCTTATATCTTATATCATATCTTAACCCTAACCCAGTAACCCCCTTACCTTCCCCCTAACCCTATCAATAGCCCTTAGGGGAGCCCTAACCTTAACCCTACCCCTAAGCCTAACAATAACCACAACCACAACCTTAACCAAAAATATAACCATAAATTTAACCATATGCATAACACTAACCCTAGCCCTAGGACTAACCATAGTCCTACCCAAACCATACCCTAAATACAGGCCTCTCTCTAGTCCTAACCCTAACTCCAACTCTAACCCAAAACCCAAACCTTGCTCTGGCATAGTCCTATCCCTACCCCTAACCCTACCATTAAGCCTATCCTTAAATCTACCTCTAACCCTAACTTTAAGACTAACGGGAAACCTAAACCCAAATTTAGCCCTAACCCTAATCCTAACCCTCCTCCTAACTCTAGCCCTAACCCAAACTCTAAACCTGGCCCTATTCCTAGCTCTAAACCAACCCTAACCCTAAACCTAAACCTAGCCCAAGCCCTAGCAGTAACCATCACCCTTATCCTAATCCTAGTCCTAATACTAACCTTAACCCTAGCCCTAGTCCAATCCCTAACTCTGTGCCTTAACCTAAACCTGGCTTTAACCCTAATCCTAGCCCTAGCCCTAGGACTAGCCCAGCCCTAACTATAACCCTAACCCTAACCCTATTGTTAACTCTAACCCTAGCCCCAACCCTAACTCTAGCCATAGCACTATCCCTAGCACTAAGAGTAACCCTAACCCTACACCTAGAGTAACAATGCCTCTCCCCAACCCTAACCCAAACTCTAACCCTAATCCTAGCCTTAACTCTAAACCTAACCCTTCCCCTGTCCTAACACTGAACCTATGTCTAACATAGAGAACCCCAAATCTAACCCTATCCTAACACACTAATTCCAATCCTAATTCCAACCCTAACCTTAATATTAGCCCTAACTCTAAACCAAACCCTAGCCCTAGCTCCAGTTCTAGCAATAATCCTAGCCCTAACACTAGTCCTAACACTAACCCTAAATCTAAGCCCAACACAAACCCCTAACCTAATCCTCTCCTAAAACCCAAACCCTAATAATAATAATGATAATGGCATTTGTTAAGTATTTACCTTGTACCAAGCACTGTTCTAAGCACTGGAGTAGATACAAGATAATCAGGTTGTTCCACGTGAGCTTACAGTCATAAGCCCCATTTTCCAGATGAGGTAACTGAGGTACAGAGAAGTTTAGAGACTTGCCCAAAGTGACACAGCTGACATGTGGCAGAGTGGGAATAGAACCCACAATCTCTGACTCCCAAGCCCGTACTCTTTCCACTAGGCCATGCTGCTTCTCTAATCCTAACCCTAGCTCTATCCTGAACCCTAATAATACCACTAGCCCTAAACCTAACCCTATTCCTAACCCTTATGATCATCTTAAACCTAACCCCAACCCTAAATATAATCCTAACCCTAATTCTAATTTAAATCTTTACCCTATGCATTGATCTAGCCTAACCCTAACCTACGCAATCCAAAGCATTACTCTAAACCTAATCCTCTCCCTCTCCTAACCCCAGACTTGACCTTAACACTTACCTGAACCTTATCCCAAAGCCTACTCCTAACCCTTAACCTAACACTAACAATAACCATAGCCTTAACCCTAACATCCACCCTAACCCTAACTCTAACTCTGGCCCTCTCCCTAAGTCTAAACCTAGCTCTAACCCTAATCATAACCCTAAAACTAACTGTAGCCTTATCCCAAATTGCAAACTCTAACCACAAACCTAACTCTAATGCTAGCCCTAACCTTAAATCTAACCCTAGCCTACCAGAGCACTAGCCTTTAGCTTAACAGTACCCCATCCCTAATCCTAACCTTAGCTCTAAACCTAGTCTTGGCCCTAAACTAAACCCTATACCTATCCATAACCATAAGCATAGATTTAGCAATACCAATAACCCTATTCCAAATCCAACCACTATGCCTAACCCTATCCTTATTCCTAACATGAGCCCTAGCCCTGGACAAATACCTAAACTGAACCCTAACGCAAACTCTAACTTTAACCCTAACCCAAATCCTAAACCTAACCCCAACCCTAACACTAGCCCTAACCCTAAACCTAGCACTAACCCTAAACCTAAACATAGCCCTAACCTTAACCCTAAGCCTCACCCAAATCCTAATCCTCTCTCTTAACCCAATCCTAACCCTAGTTCTATACTAGCCCCATTCCTAACACTAAACCTATCCATAGGCCTAGACTTATGCCTACCACTAACTCAAATGCTAACCCTAACCTTAGCTTCAACCCTAACCATAATTCCAGTCATAACCCTAACAATATCTCTAATCATCCCTTTAATGGTAGGGATGGTCTTAGCCTTAACCAAAAACCCTACCATCACCCTAGGCCTATCCTTAAACCTACCACTAACCCTATCCCTAACCTGCCCCTAACACTATTGTTAATCCTAGCCCTAATTCTAGCATTATACTTAACCCTAGGCCTAACCCCAACCTGAACACTAGGCCTAGCCCCCAACTCTAATTCTAACCTTAAAGTTAACCCTTACTCAAAAACTAAAGCTAACACTAGTCCTAATCCTACCCTTATTCTTAGGGCTATGTCTAACCTTTATGCTAAATCTAATCCTAACCCTAATCCTAATCTCTAACCCTATCCTTAGGGCTATACCTAACCTTTACACAAATACTAACCCTACTCCTTACTCCCCCAGGTTGCAGAAACACTTCTGGGAGCCTGTGTGTGTAGGCTCTTCTATCCTCAAGCATTTCATTCATCCCCGCAGCTCTCCCATACCAAAAAGTAGTCCTAACACTTCCCTAATCCTCATTCTAACTCAAACCCTTGATCTAACCCCAATTCTACCACTAAATGTAACTCTACCACAATAGGCCAAGCTTCACCCTCTTAACTCAACACACTAGCTCTCCTAACCTTCGTGGGTCTCACACCATTAACCCACAGCCCTGGATCACCTCCACTGTCTGCCTCCTTCGCTCTTATGCTTGTACCCCTGAACGCTGCTGGCGGAAATCAGCAGCCAACCCTGTCCACTTGAAGTTTATCCTTTCTTGACTTAACTCTGTCCTTTCCTCTCGCAGGCTCTTCCCTTATTGACACTCATGCTCTTTACTCTCATTAGCTGTTCTGGACATTTAACTCCCTCCTCTGTCCCCCTTGTTCTTTACTCTTCTCCATTCCTCACCCCCAACCATTGCCTCCTACTTCATTAGGAAAATTAATGCTATCAGGTCTGAGCTCCCCAAAGTCTCCCCTCCCTTCCATCCCCCCCGACTTCCTCGAAACCCTCTTCTACTTTCCCATCCTTTCCAGCTGTATCTTCAGGGGAGTTCTCCTCCCTCCTAAGTGCCACCCCCTCCACTTGCGTTTCTGGCCCCATCCCCTCCCACCTTCCCTCCTCTCCTCTTTAATTTCCATCTTCAACCACTCACTCTCCCATGGCTTCTTTCCCTCTGCCTTCAAACATGCCCACGTCTCCCCATCCTAAAAAAACCCTCCCTTGACCCAAAGCCCCCTCCAGTTATCACCCCATCTCTCTCCTACCTTTCTTTTTCAAATTCCTGGAACAAGTCATCTACACTCACTTCCTAAAATTCCTCTCCTCCAACTCTCTTCTGGACCCCCTCCAATCTGGCTTCCATCCCCTCCACTGAAACGACCCTCTCAAAGGTCACCAATGACCTCCTTCTTGCCAAATCCAATGGCTCCTACTCTATCATAATCCTCCAAGACCTCTCAGCTGCCTTCGACACTGTTAACCATCCCCTTCTTCTCAATATATTATCCAACCTTGGCTTCACTGACACTGTCCTCTGCTGGTTCTCCTCATCTCTCTGACCGTTCATTCTCAGGGTCCTTCCTGGGCTCCTCCTCCCCCTCCCATCCCCTAAGTGTAGGGGTTCCAGAAGGGTCAGTTCTTGGTCCCCTTCTCTTCTCCATCTATACTCACTCCCTTGGTGAACTCATTTGCTCTCATGGCTTCAACTATCATCTCTTCGCAGATGATACCCAAAGTTACATCTCCTTCCCTGTTCTCTCTCCCTCCTTCCAGGCTCTCATCTCCTCCTGCCTTCAGGAAATCTCCACTTGGATGTTCTCCTGCCACTTAAGACTCAACATGTCCATTCCCTCCCAAACCCTGTGCTCTCCCTGACTTTCCTGGCACTGTGGCTGGCACAACCATCCTTCTTGACACAACCTTAGTGTCATCCTTGACTCTGCTCTCTCATATATCCCACATATCCCCTCATCTGTACACAGGGGATTAAGATGGTGAACCCCTCGTGGGACATCCTGATTACCTTGTATCAACCCCATCGCTTAGAACAGTCCTTCACACATCGTAAGTGCTTCACATATACTAACATCATCATTATCATCTAATCTGTCACCCAGACCTGCCGGTCTCCCTTCATATCATCGCCAAGACCTGCCCTTTCCTCTCCTTCCAACACTACCACTTTAGTACAATCCCTCATCCTATCTCGAGTGGATCAGCATCTTTACGGATCTCCCAACTTCCTCTCTCTCCCCACTTCCGCCAATACTTCACTGTGCTGCTGAGCTTACTTTCTATAGAAATGTTCTGGGAATTTCACCCCCCTCCTCAAAAATCTCCAGTGATTGCCTATCAACTTCCATATCAAGCAAAAACTTCTCATTATTGACTTCGAAGCGCTCCATCACCTTGCCCTCTCCTACTTCACTTCCCTTCTTGCCTTCCTTAGCCCAGCCTACACACCCCAATCCTCTTGTGCTAACCTCCTCACTTTGCCTCCTTCTTGCCTGTCCTGCTGTCGACTCTTGGCCCACGTCCTACCTCTGGCCTGGAATGCCCTCTCTCCTCAAATCCACGAAACGAGCACAGTCCCCCCCTTCAAAGCCCTACTGAAAGCTCACCTCCTCCAGGAGGTCTTTCCAGACTAAGCCCCCCTTTTCCTCTGCTCATCACCCTCCCCATCACCCTCACTTGCTCCCTCTGCTCTACCCCACTCTCCACCTCACAGCACTTGTGTGTTTACATGTATGTATTAATAATTCTATTTATTTTATTAATGATGTGTCTATATCTATAATCCTATGTATTTATATTGATGCTATTGATGCCAGATTGCTTGTTTTGGTATCTGTCTCCCCACTTCTGGACTATGAGCCTGCTGTAAGCAGGGAGTGTCTCGATTTGTTGCTGAATTGTACTTCCCAATCACTTTGTACAGTGTTCTGCACACTGTAGGTGCTCAATAAATACCACTGACTCATTGACTGATAACCTTAACCATAATACAACCCTAGCTCTAACACTACTGATAGCCTTAGCCCTAACACTAACCCCAATTCTAATCCTAACCCTAGCTCAGCCCTAACCTCAACCTTAATACTAACTCTACCCTTATCTCTAACACTAGCCATTGCCCTGATCCTAGCCCTAATGCAAATATTTAGCCTAACCTTGTACCTAACCCTCACCCTAGCTCTAGTTCTAACCTTAACCCTAACCTTGGGCTATTTGTTAAGCACTTACTACGTGTAAAGCACAGTTCTAAACATGGGGGGGAGTACAAGATGATCAAGTTGTCCCACGTGGGGTTCACAGTCTTCATTCTCATTTTACAGATGAGGGAACTGAGGCCCAGCAAAGTTAAGCAATTTGCCCAAAGTCACACAGCAGAGTCAGAATTTGATCCCATGACCGCTGACTCACAGGCCTGTGCTCTATCCACTAAGCCATGCTATTTCATCTGCTGCTGCTTAACCCTAACCTACCTTAGACTAAATGCTCATCTTATCTCTAATGCTAGCCCTAGCCCAATTGCTAACCCTAAACATAAAACTAAACCTCACCAATAACCCAAACTCCAACCTTAACAATATCTCTAAACCTAATCCTGAAGCTAGACCTAGGCCTAGTCCTAACCCTAATTATAACCCTAGCCCTAGTCCTAGCCTTGAGTCTACAACTAATCATAACACTAACTTTAAATCTATCTCTTGCCCTAGCTCTAACTCTAACCCTAACTCTAACCTTAGGCCTGAACCTAGACCGACCACTAACCCTATCCCTACCCCTAGCCCTAGCCCAACTGCTAACCCTATCCATAACCCTAAACCTTACCATAATCCAAACCCTAACTCTAACCCTAGCTGTATACCTGATCTTAAAGCTAGCCCTAGGCCTACGCCTAACCCTAAACATAATCCTAGCTCCAGGCCTAGCCTTGGTCTACAACTAACCCTAAAACTAACCTTAACCCTAACCCTCATCCTAAAGGTAAGCCCAAACTGAGACCTATCGCCTACCCTATTCCTATCCCAACACCTAACCTTAGCCCTAGCCTTGGTGTTAACCCTAACTATGACACTAAACCTAACATTAACCTTAACACCAACCTTATCCCAAAGCCTAGCCCTAGCTCTAGCCTTACACCTCTTGACTAACCATTACGCAACCCTAAACCTAATCCCGAACCAACTCTAACCCCAACCTTGACCCCAGCTCTAACCCTGGCCCTAGATCTAAAGTTAACTTTAAACCTAACCCTATCCCTAACCCTAAATCTATCCCTAGAGCTTGACCTAACCCTAATCCTAACTCTATCCCAAGCCCACCTCTATACCCAACCTCAATGCTAACCCTAACATCAGCCCTAACTCTAATCAAAGCCCTGCATTTGGGGGAACCTGTGTTGAGGTCCTTCTTCAGCCTTTCATGCTGCAACTCTCCCAAGTCAACAGATTGTGCGAATCCTAAACAGCCATAAATTTAACACCAAATTTAACCCAAATCCTACCCTTAACACTACTCAGAACCACAGCTGTAACCTTAAAACTCACCTTAATACTAAACACTAATCTTGAACTTAACTCTAACCCTAACCCTAGCCACTACCCTTAACCAAAATTCTAACCTTAACCCTAATCTTAAATCTACCTTCAACCTAAGCGTAACCTTAGCCCTAAACTTAACCATAAACCTAAGCCAAACCCTAACCCTATCCATAACTCTAGCCCCAGCCCTAATGCTATCCCTAAAACAAGACCTGTTCCTAACCCTAACTGTTACCCTAACTCAAAAACCTCATCATAGCCTTAATCCTAACCCAAACCCCATCCATAACCCTAACCCTAACTCTAGTCATAAACCATGCCCTAACCATATCCCTATCCACAACCTTTGCTCTAACCCTAAATCTAACCTTCTTGACTCTATTTATTGCCATTGTTCTTGTCTGTCCGTCTCCCCCGATTAGACTGTAAGCCCGTCAAATGGCAGGGACTGTCTCTATCTGTTGCCGACTTGTTCATTCCAAGCACTTAGTACAGTGCTCTGCACATAGTAAGCGCTCAATAAATACTATTGAATGAATGAATGAATGAACCCCATTTTTAACCAAAACCTTAACACTAACCCTAAGGCAAACCCTAACACTAACTCTAACCCTAACCCTAAACCTATCCTTAACCCCAAACCTAACTGTAATCCTAAACCTTGGGTAAATCCTAACCATAAACCTGTGCATTACCCTAGCCATAACCCTAACCCCAACCCTAGCCCTAGCCCAAGGACTAGTCCTACCCCTAGTCCTAATCCTTGTGCAAGCCCTAAATTTATCCCTAAGTGCAACCCTAGCCCTAGGACGGTTCCTTCAAATACACTGTGCAGGGCATCAGGAGTCTTGTGTTCTGTCTGCAACATTTTTCTTCTATCCTTCTAAGTAGGCAAGTAAAATAAGAAAGTTGGTTGAATTATGTGTTTCTCTCAAGGTTTTCAAAGCCACTTGCAGTGAAAACCATATGGGGCAAAATGCCATATGACTTCTTCTTGGAATTTCAAACGTTCAGTTCCATGTGGAAGCAGTGTGGCTCAGAGGAAAGAGCACGGTTTTAGGATTCAGAGGTCATGGGTTCTATTCCCAGCTCCACCACTTGTCAGCTGTGTGACTTTGGGCAAGTCACTTAACTTCTCGGTGCCTCAGTTACCTCTTCTGTAAAATGGGGATTAAGACTGTGAGCCTCATCTGGAACAACCTGTATCTAACCCAGCCCTTAGAACAGTGCTCAGCACATAGTAAGCACTTAACAAATACCAACACTGTTATGTACTATAGCAGTACAGTAACAGAAGAGATCTCACTAATCCTTGCCCTTCAGGGTATAGTCCATCAGGGATCTAATTTGCTGCAAGTGACATTTTTCTTTTAACCTACTAAAGCATCAAGTTAAGGGAAAGGGTGTTTACTCCATTCTGTATAAGTCACTTGCGCTGAAACATCTGTGGCATGAAATGTTAAGTGGGTTCTTCTTGAAATATCAAATGTTCAATTCCTTATAGTGGTCTATTCCATCTAGAGTGATGCTTGCCTTACATTGTACAGCCCTTAGGCATCAAATTTTTGGTCTATGTCACTTTCCCTCTTTCCTCTTAACTAAGAAATTTGAGTGAATGTGTTTTTCTCTTCACCTTATCAAAACCACTTGAGTTAGGGCTAGGGCCAAGCCTTGGGTGAGTGTTAGAGATAAGGAAAGGATTAGAGTTAGGCTAGGGTTAAGGGAAAGATTAGGCTTAGGTTTTGGTTTAGGGTTAGTGTTAGGGCTAGATTTTAAGGTGCGGTTTAGGGCTAGTTATTAGTGTTAGCGATAGAGTTAGGATTAAGGTTAGCATGAGGGCTAATATTAGTGTCAGGGTCAGGTCTAATTAAGGTTAAAGCTAGGGCTAAAGCTAGGTTTAGGGGAAGGGTTAGGTTTAGGGTTAGGGTTAAGGCTCAGTTTAGGTTTAGGATTAGTTATAGATAACTCTGCCACATATCTGCTCTGTGACCTTTGGCAAGTCACTTTACTTCTCTGTGCCTCAGTTACCAGTTTGGATGGAGAGGAAAGGGTGGAATTTGGTGATGTTAGGAAGGTGAGACAAGCACGTTTGGGTGATGGATTGGATATGTGGGGTGAATGAGAGAGTGGAGTCAAGGATGATGCCAAGGCTGCAGGCTTGTGAGACCGGAAAAATGGTAGTGCCATCCACAGTGCCGGGAAAGTCAGGGAGAGGACAGGGTTTGGGAGGGAAGACGAGGACATGTCTTGGATATGTTGAGTTTTAGGTGGCAGGAGTACATCCAAGTGGAGATTTACTAAAGGCAGGAGGAGATGCGAGCCTGGAAGGAGGGAGAGAAAGCAGGGGAGGAGATGTAGCTTTGGGTATCATCCATGAAGAGATGATAGTTGAAGCTGAGGGAGCGAATGAATCCACCAAGGGAGTGATTATAGATGGAAAAGAGAAGGGGACCAAGAACTGACCCTTGGGGAACCCCTACAGTTAGGGGATGGGAGGAGGAGGAGTAGCCTGTGAAGGAGACTGAGAATGAAAGGCCAGAGAGTTAAGAGGAGAACCAGCAGAGGACCGCCAGTCACCCTGTTCCCGGTAGGACCTTTCTCCTCCAGACACCAACACGATTGTGCCGGGACCTCCTCCCTCTTGGAGCCGCGCCCCCGGACCGCCGGTCCCCTTGTTCCCGGTAGGATCTTTCTCCTCCGGATGCCGACACGAATTTGCCGGGACCTCCTCTCCGTTGGAGCCGCGCCCCCCAGACCACCGGTCCCCCTGTTCCCGGTAGAATCTTTCTCCTCTGGAAGCCGATATGGATGCACCTAAATGTCTCTTCCTGAGAAGCCCGCACTATCAGACTTCAATGACCTGCCTCTGGGCTCATGGTAGTCTCCCCCTCCCGGACATCTGCACTCCCACCCGTGGACACTGACATCCAGGACCTCCCCCCCCACCCAGCCCCACCACAGGCCCCGCAGCCTCCCAGAACCTCGTGTAGCTCGCAGACCACTCCCGATCTCTCCGCTGACCTTCCAACTCCCCTGGTCTAGCACTCCTCCCAACATCACTAAAACCACCCCTTGAAGCCCGTCCAGGTAGCCAACCCCGACTGTGGGACACCGTATTCCCCAGCCCCCACTCCCCCCACAGCGCTGTGGGACATTGTGCTCCCCAGCAACCCCTGACACACACCCGGGCCATGGGACATTGTGTTCCCCAGCTCTCCCCCACCCCCCAAGGCCATGGGACATTACTTCCTCAACTGCTCTCCCCATTCCCAGAAGCAGCCATCCTTGGCTGCTCCCTCCACTTCCTCCTTCCCTGTGCTCTGACTAGAGGTGAATGATTTCCCCCGCTCCCACCCCCGCCTAACATTGCCCTTCTTCTCACTGTGTTACTTTTAGCTACTAGCTGCACTTACACCTACTCACCCCGCCAATGTTGCTTAGTTATCTACTCCTCTCCCCAAGAGTTTTCTCTCCTCTGTCCTACATAACAGCTCAACCCTTCTCCAAATCGACCATCCACAGGGCTCCCTCCACCACCTTAAAGACATTTGGGCCACGAGCCTCTGAACTCTCCTTGCCGCTAGCCTTTTGATTTCGATTTGATCGACCCATGGACAAGTCAACATTCGACCCTGGGAATCACCCGCTTATTAATAATATATCATATCGTATTATATGATTGTTATCACATGTTAATTGTTAACTGATCTCAGTGCTGTCACTTACCTCACTGACTTCACCATGACCTTCCAACCAACCTGCTTCCATCTGCACATCCCAATCCTCATCTTCCCCTTCCCCTCTCCCACCCAGCTCTTTCTCTTACTTTCCATTCATTCATTCATTCATTCGTATTTATTGAGCGCTTACTATGTGCAGAGCACTGTACTAAGCGCTTGGAATGTACAGATCGACAACAGATAGACAGTCCCTGCTCACTGACGGGCTTACATTCTAATCAGGGGAGACAGACAGACAAAAACAATAGCAATAAATAGAATCAAGGGGATGTACATTTCATTAAAACAATAGCAATAAATAGAATCAAGGTGATGTACATCGCATTAACAAAATAAATAGGGTAATAAAAATATATACAAATGAGCGGACGAGCACAGTGCTGAGGGAAGGGGAAGAGAGAGGGGGAGGAGAAGAGGGAAAGGGTGGAGAAGGGGGTTAGCTGAGGGGAGGTGAAGAGGGGGTAGAGAAGTAGCAGAGGGATCAGGGGGAAAAGGGGAAGCTCAGGCTGGGAAGGCCTCTTGGAGGAGGTAAGCTCTCAGTAGGGCTCTGAAGAGGGGAAGAGAATTAGTTTGGAGGAGGTGAGGAGGGACGGTATTCCAGGACCACAGGAGGATGTGGCCCAGGGGTCGACGGCGGGATAGGCGAGAACGAGGAGAGTGAGGAGGTGGGCGGCAGAGGAGCGGAGCGTGCGGGGTGGGCAGTAGAAAGAGAGTAGGGAGGAGCGGTAGGAGGGGGCAAGGTGATGGAGAGCCTTGTAGCCTAGAGTGAGAAGTTTTTGTTTTGTGCGGAGGTTGTCAGAAAACCACTGGAGGTTTTTAAGAAGGGGAGTGACATGCTCAGAGCATTTCTGCAGGAAGATGAACCGGGCAGCGGAGTGAAGAATAGACTGGAGCGGGGAGAGACAGGAGGAAGGGAGATCAGAGAGGAGGCTGACACAATAATCCAGCCGGGATATTATGAGAACCTGTACCAGTAAAATAGCAGTTTGCGTGGAGAGGAAAGGGCGGATCTTGGCGATGATATAAAGGTGAGACCGGCAGGTCTTGGTGACGGATTGGATGTGTGGGGTGAATGAGAGAGCCGAGTCAAAGATGACACCGAGGATGCGGGCTTGAGAGTCGGGAAGGATGGTCGTACCATCCACCGTGATAGGAAAGTCAGGAAGAGGACAGGACTTGGGAGGGAAGATAAGGAGCTCAGTTTTGGACATGTTGAGTTTTAGGAGACGGGCAGACACCCAGGTAGAGACGTTCTGGAGGCAGGAGGAGATACGAGCTTGAAGGGAGGGGGAGAGGACAAGGGTAGAGATGTAGATTTGTGTGTCATCTGCATAGAGATGATAGTTGAAGCCGTGAGGGCGAATGAGTTCACCAAGGAAGTGAGCATAAATGGAAAAAAAAAGAGGGCCAAGAACTGACCCTTGAGGAACTTCCACAGTTAGAGGATGGGAGGGAGAGGAGGAGCCTGCGAAGGAGACTGAGAATGAACAGCCAGAAAGATGAGGAGAAGCAGGAGAGGACAGAGTCCGTGAAGCCAAGGTGAGATAAGGTGTGGAGGAGAAGGGGATGGTCTACAGTGTCAAAGGCAGCTGAGAGGTCAAGGAGGATTAGGATAGAGTAGGAGCAATTAGATTTGGCAAGAAGGAGGTCATGGGTGACCTTTGAGAGAGCAGTCTTGATAGAGTGGAGTGGACGGAAGCCACATTGGAGGGGGTTCAGGAGAGAATGGGAGTTAAGGAATTCTAGGCAGCGAGTGTAGACGACTCGTTCTAGGAGCTTGGAAAGGAAGGGTAGTAGGGAGATAGGAGGATAACTGGAAGGGGAAGTGGGGTCGAGAGAGGGTTTTTTTAGGATGGGGGAGACATGGGCATGTTGGAAGGCAGAGGGGAAGAAGCCATTGGAGAGTGAACGGTTAAAGATTGAAGTTAAGGAGGGGAGGGGGGAAGAGGCAATGGTTTTTATAAGGTGAGTGGGAATGGGGTCCGAAGCACACGTGGAGGGGTGGCACTTGCGAGGAGGGAGGAGATGTCCTCTGAGGATACCGCAGGCAAAGATGGGAAAGTAGGAGAGAGGTTTGGGAGCAGGTGAGATGGAGAAGGGGGAGGGGTGACTTTGGGGAGCTCAGACCTGATTGTGTTAATTTTCGTGATGAAGTAGGTGGCCAGACTGTTGGGGGTGAGGGATGGGGGAGGGGAAGGAACAGGGGGCCTGAGAAGAGAATTAAAGGTCTGGAACAATTGGCGGGGGTGACGGGCATGGGTGCCAATGAGGGAAGAAAAGAAGTTTTGCCTGGCAGAGAAGAGGGCAGAGTTAAGTCAGGAAAGGATAAAATTTAAATGGATAAGGTTGGCTTGGTTCTTGGACCTTCGCCAGCAACGCTCAGCAGCTCAAGCATAGAAGCGTAGGAGGCGGACAGAGGCAGTGACCCAGGGCTGTGGGTTAGTGGAGCGAGAGCGGCGGAGGGAAAGGGGGGGCGAGAGAGTTGAGATGAGTAGAGAGGGTGGAGTTGAGAGCAGTAACCTGATCATCGAGAGTGGGAAGAGAGGACGGGGTGCAAGGTGGGGAGAGATGCTTTTGGAGAGATGGATGGAATCAAGATCCATTCTCTCCTGGACCCCCTCCAATCTGGCTTCCGTCAACTCCACTCTATCAAGACTCCTCTCTCAAAGGTCACCCATGACCTCCTTCTTGCCAAATCCAATGGCTCCTACTCCATTCTAATCCTCCTTGACCTCTCAGCTGCCTTTGACACTGTCGACCATCCCCTCCTCCTCCACACCTTATCTCACCTTGGCTTCACTGACTCAGTCCTCTCCTTGTTCTCCTCTTATCTCTCTGGCTGGTCATTCTCGGTTTCCTTCACAGGCGCCTCCTCTCCCTCCCATCCTTTAACTGTTGGAGTTCCTCAAGGGTCAGTTCTTGGCCCTCTTCTGTTCTCCATTTACACTCACTCCCTTGGTGAACTAATTCGCTCTTACGGCTTTGACTACCATCTCTACGCAGATGACATGCAGATCAACATCTCTGCCTCTGTCCTCTCCCCCTCCCTTCAGGCTCGCATCTCCTCCTGCCTCCAGGATGTCTCCACCTGGATGTCGGCCCGCCACCCAAAACTCAGCATGAGCAAGACTGAGCTCCTAATCTTCCCTCCCAAGCCAGGTGCTCTCCCAGACCTCCTTATCACCGTGGATGGTACGACCATCCTTCCCGTCTCTCAAGCCCGCAACCTCGGTGTCATCTTTGACTCCTCTATCTCGTTCACCCCACACATCTGATCCATTACCAAGTCCTGCCAATCTCACCTTTACAATATCTCCAAGATCCGCCCTTTCCTCCCCACCCAAACGGCTACCTTACTGCTACAGGTTCTCGTTATATTCCGGCTAGACTACTGTGCCAGCCTTCTCACTGATCTCCCTTCCTCCTCTCTAGCCCCGCTCCAGTCTATTCTTCACTCTGCTGCCCAGCTCATCTTCCTGCAGAAACGATCTGGGCATGTCACTCCCCTTCTTATAAACCTCCAGTGGTTGCCTATCAACCTCCGCTCAAAACAAAAACTCCTGATTCAAAGCTTCAAGGCTCTCCATCACCTTGCCCCTTCCTACCTCTCCTCCCTTCTCTCTTTCTACTGCCCACCCCGCACGCTCCGCTCCTCTGCCGCCCACCTCCACACCGTCCCTCGGTCTCGCCTATCCCACCGTCGATCCCTGGGCCACGTCCTCCGGCGGTCCTGGAATGCCCTCCCTCCTCACCTCCGACAATCTAATTCTCTTTCCCTCTTCAAATCCCTATTTAAAGCTCACCTCCTCCCCAAGAGGCCTTCCCAGACTGAGCTCCCCCTTTTTCCCTCTGCTCTCTCTACCCCCCTGCACCTCTCTGCAGCTAAACCCTCTTCTCCCCCCTTTCCCTCTCCTCCTCTCCCTCTCCCATACCACCCCCTCAGCACTGTACTCATCCGCTCAGCTGCATATATCTTCATCACCCTATTTATTTTGTTTAATGAGATGTACATTACCCTGATTCTATTTATTTGCCATTGTTTTTATGAGACGTTCTTCCCCTTGACTCTATTTATTGCCATTGTTCTTGTCTGCCTGTCTCCCCCAATTGGAATGAAAGCCCGTCAAAGGGCAGGGACTGTCTCTATCTGTTGCCAACTTGCACATTCCAAGCGCTTAGTACAGTGCTCTGCATATAGTAAGCGCTCAATAAATACTATTGAATGAATGAATGAATCAAGAGAGCGGAGGTCTCTGTGGGCGAGTAGTACAGATTTGCAGGGGGAAAGAGTGTGAGAGAGGAGGCAGGAGAGAAGGTTATGGTCTGAGAGAGGGATTTCAGAGTTGGTAAGGGAGGAGATGGTGCAGCGGTAGGAGATGAAGAGGTCGAGGGTGTGACCAAGGTGGTGAGTGGGAGCGGTATGGTGGAGCAGGAGGTAGGCAGAGTCGAGGAGCAATAGCAGGCGGGCGGCAGAGGAGTCACCAGGTACATCCATGTGGATGTTGAAGTCTCCGTGGATCAGAGTGGGCAGAGAGAAGGAGAGAAGGAAGGTGAGAAAGGGGTCAAGGTGGTTGAAGAAGTCAATGGTGGGACTAGGAGGGCGGTAGATGACGGCTACAAGTATCTGGAGGGGGTGGTAGAGGCGAATGATATGGGCTTCAAAGGAGGGGAAGGAGAGGGAAGGGGGAGGAGGGATAGTGCGGAAGCGGCATCGGGGTGAGAGAAGGAAACCTATGCCTCCTCCCTTTCCGGTTAGTCTGGGGGAGTGGGAGAAGGAGAGGCCTCCGCTGAAGAGAGCAGCGGTGGAGACTGTGTCTTCAGGAGTGAGCCAGGTCTCTGTAAGGGCGAGGAGGAGGAGAGAGCGGGAAAGGAAAAGATCAAGGATGAAAGGTAGTTTACCTGTAATGGAGCAGGGGTTCCAGAGGCCACATTTGAAAGTAGCTGTGGGTGCGGGGGGCGGGGGGGGCGGGGAGGAGAGAGGGTGGCGGGGACCGTTTGGATGAGAACGAGGTGGCGGGGCCCTGGACTGGGAGAGGGGGAAGAGGGGTGGCGGTGGGACAGGAGGACTCGGATGGGGCGTGGGTGGGGAAGAGGGAAGAGGGGAGGGTGAGAGGAAGGGGTTTGGTGGGGAGGAGTTAATTATTAATACCATTAGATCTGAGCTCCCCAAAGTCACCCCTCCCCCTTCTCCATCTCACCTGCTCCCAACCCTCTCCCCTACTTTCCCATGCTTCCCAGAAAGATTCTTAGAGGAGATCTCCTCCCTCCTCGCAAGTGCCACCCCCTCCACCTGTGCTTCGGACCCCATTCCCGCTCACCTTATAAAAACTATCGCCCCTTCCCTCCTCCCCTCCTTAACTTCCATATTTAACCACTCACTCTCTAAGGACTTCTTCCCCTCTGCTGTCAAACAGGTCTATGTCTCCCCCATCCTAAAAAAACCCTCTCTTGACCCCACTTCCCCTTCCAGTTATCGTCCTATCTCCCTCCTGTCCTTCCTTTCCAAACTCCTAAAACGAGTCGTCTACACTTGTTGCCTTGAATTCCTCAACTCCAATTCTGTCCTGGACCCCCTCCAGTCGGGCTTCCATCCCCTCCACTCCACCGAAACTACCCTCTCAAAGGTCACCAAAGACCTCCTTCTTGCCAAATCCAATGGTTCCTACTCTATCCTAATCCTCCTCGACCTCTCAGCTGCCTATGACACTGTCGACCATCCCCTTCTCTTCAACACTTTATCCAACCTTGGCTTCACGGATTCCGTCCTCTCCTGGTTCTCCTCTTATCTCTCTGGCCGTTCATTCTCGGTCTCCTTCGCGGGCTTCTCCTCCCCGTCCCTTCCACTAACTGTAGGGGTTCCTCAAGGGTCTGTTCTTGGCCCTCTTCTGTTCTCCGTCTAGACTCACTCCTTTGGTGAACTCATTCACTCCCACGGCTTCAACGATCATCTCTACGCGGGGATACCCAAATCGACATCTCCTCCCTGTTCTTTCCCCCTCTCTCCAGGCTCGTATCTCCTCCTGCCTTCCGGACATCTCCACCTGGATGTCTGCCCGCCATCCTTCCCAACCATCCTTCCCATCTCACAGGCCCACAACCTTGGTATCTTCCTCGACTCTGCTCTCTCATTCACCCCCACACATCCAATCCGACACCAACACCTGCCGGTCTCACCTTCACGATATCGCCGAGATCCGCCCTTTCCTCTCCATCCAAACGGCTACCTTGCTGGTACAAGTTCTCATAATATCCCGACTGGATTATTGTGTCAGCCTCCTCTCTGATCTCCCATCCTCCTGCTCTCTCCCTGCTCCAGTCTAGTCTTCATTCCACTGCCCGGATCATCTTCCTTCAGAAACGCTCTGGGCATGTCACTGTCCTCCTCAAAACCCTCCAGAGTTTGCCTATCCACCTTCACATGAAACAAAAACTCCTCGCTCTTGGCTTCCAAGCTCTCCATCACCTTGCTCCCTCCTACCTCACCTCCCATCTCTCCTTCTCCAGCCCACCCAGTCCACTCCCTCCTCTGCCGCTCACTTCCTCATGGTGCCTCGTTCTCGCCTATCTCACCGTCGACCCCAGCCCACATCCTACCGCTGTCCTGGAATGCCCTCCCTCCTCACATCTGCCCAACTAGCTCTCTTCCTCTCTTCAAAGCCCTACTGAGAGCTCACCTCCTCCAGGAGGCCTTCCCAGACTGAGTCCCCCTTTCCCTCTGCTCCTCCTCCCCTCACCTTTCCCCCTTCTCCCGCTCTCTGCTCTTCCCCCTTCCCCTCCCCACAGCACTGTTCATATTTGTATATATTTGTATATATTATTTATTACTCTATTTATTTTAATGATGTGTATATATCTATGATTCTATTTCTCTTGATATCTACGCCAGACTACTTGTTTTGTTTTGTTTCATTTTGCTTTGCTGTCTGACTCCCCCATTTAAACTGTGAGCCTGTTATTGGGCAGGGATTGTTTCTATCTGTTGGCGAATCGTACATTCCAAGAGCTTAGTACAGTGCTCTGCACATAGTGAGCGCTCAATAAATGTGACCGAATGAATGAATGAACCTCAGCAGTGCAGATCTCAGGGCAGGAGGACTCAAGGGAGAATTGGGCAGATTATTTCAATCCAAAAAGAGGCTGCTTGAATGCATCCCCTTGGCCTTGAAGACGATTCCCTTGCAGTGTGGTGACAGTCAAATCAATTCTCTTAGGTGTCTCACCATGGAAAGTTGGAGCCATGGGCTGCATGGTCACCACAAAGGAATGGTTGTGTGTGTGTGTGTGTGTGTGTGTGTGTGTGTGTGTGTGTGTGCGTGTGTGGTGGTCTGTCAGTGGGATTAGCGATGGCGGAAGAAGTCCCCAGATGGGACTGCTGCTCTTGATCCAGAGGCTGTATTGAATTGAGGCTAAGGATCTATGTGGGAATCTGTTCCCGTGTGACTCTACGCTGGGTCTTTAATTTTATAGACGGGTCAAACCTCCATGTGCCCACAGCTCTGTCTGCAGGATCTACTAGCGCAAGATCAGTTCCCAGAGAAGGGGTCAATCTGATCTTGCCCATGGTGGATTCTGGGAGTCTAGTGTCAGGGGCAGAACAAGGTGACATCCAAATGTCCACCCCATTCTTCTCTGAGAAACAGAGTTGTGTGGCTTCCCATCTCAGACCACATCAACAGCGCTGTGGTGGGGAGGAGTGGAATAGCCAGGCTTGGTACTAGAAATTGACTTGTCCAGTTGTTCTGGACCTCGAGTTCCTGGAGAACGAGCCCCTGCTGGGATTCTGAGGAGAGGGCAGATGAATATTAATAGTGCAGAGTGTGGCAGTCAGCTTAACTGTGGCCATCAATGTTTGGGGGGGGGAGGGGAACAATATTTTGTTTGTCCCTCACCACCACCACCAAAAAACAAAAAACAAAACAAAAAAAACCCAGGTTGTCTGCCAACTCCTACTCTTCCATCTGCAACTGTGAGAATGGATGCTCCTGGACACTGAAGTGATTGGCAGCAGAATGAGAACCTCAGAAGGCAGGATGGGGAAACTGGTCCCTTAGGTTCCCTCATTCTCCTATGTCTTCCAAGGCCAGCTTCCTCAATATCAAATGGGTTGCACTCGGGATTGGTGTCTTCCATCAAAGCGATGCTCCAGGCTCCTCTGCCAGGAACCCTAAGGCGGTCTTGGGGGTGAATTGTAAGTTTTTGCCCACACACCTACCGGCTCCGTATCCATGATCAGAAGCAGCATGGTTTCGGGGATAGAACCCGGGCTTGGGAATCAGAAGTTGATGGGTTCTAATCCCGCTCTACCACTTGTCTGCTGTGTCACCTGGGTCAAGTCACTTTACTTCTATAGACCTCAGTGACCTCATTTGTAAAATGGGGATTTAGACCGTGAGCCCCATGTGGGACAGGGACTATATCCAACCTAATAATAATAATAATATTGGTATTTGTTAAGCGCTTACTATGTGCCGAGCACTGTTCTAAGCGCTGGGGTAGACATAGGGGAATCAGGTTGTCCCACGTGGGGCTCACAGTCTTAATCCCCATTTTACAGATGAGGGAACTGAGGCGCAGAGAAGTGAAGTGACTTGCCCATGGTCACACAGCCGACAAGTGGCAGAGCTGGGATTCGAACTCATGAGCCCTGACTCCAAAGCCCGTGCTCTTTCCACTGAGCCACCTGATTTTCTGGTATCCACTCCAGCGCTTAGTACAGTGCCTGGCTCGTAGTAAGTGCTTAACAGAAGCAGTGTGGTTTAGAGGAAAAAGCACGGGGTTGGCAATCAGAGGTCGTGGCTTCGAATCCCAGCTCTGCCACTTAGCTGTGTGACTTTGTGCAAGTCACTTAACTTCTTCGTGTCTCAGTTATCTCATCTGTAAAATGGGGACAAAGACTGTGAGCTGCACGTGGGACAACCTGATAACCTTGTATCTACCCCAGCGCTTAGAAAAGTGCATGGTACATAGTAAGCCCTTAATGAATGCCGTCATTATTGTTGTTCTTATTATTACCAACATTATTATTGTTATATTATTATCTTGCCAATTCAGGCACAGAAAGAACCCTCGCAGTGCACAACTTGGGGTAGGATGACCAAGGGAGGAATCTGACCAGCTATTTCTCTCCAATGAATGCCGTTCAATAGATCTTCTCGGGCTTGAGCACTATTCCTTTGCAGTGTGGGCACAATCAAGTCAATCCTTAGATTTGCCCCACCAGGAACGGTTTCAACTATGTGGACCATGTTGCCACCACAAGGAGAAGGATTTTTGTATGGGTACATGTGAGAGAGAGAATAATGGGATTAACTTTTGGGGAAAGATAATTAGAAGGAGGCTACCACTCCATAATCTTGGTTTAGAGACTGTTTCTTCAACCTGGCCCTGGGACCCTGTACAAGGGAACTGGTTCTGTCTGACATGAATGTGGGACAGATAAGACCCAGGGCCCTGAATTCTATAGATGGGTCAAACCTCACCATGGTCACAGTCCTGTCTTCAGGGTCCACTTGCACACCCTCAGGCCTTGGAGAAGGGACTTGTCTGGTCCCATCAGTAGTGACTTCTGAGAGTCTAGTGTCCGGAGTCAGATAGGAAGACTATCGGCAAGTCTACCTCATTCTGCTCTGCAGAGCGGAGTTGTGAGATTGATTTGTCACAGGTGAGGACAGTGTGCATGGAAGGCAGGCATAGTACTCAAAACTGAAATGAATCTAGTTTGGGTTGGACTTCCAGACTCTGGAGTACAAATTCTTCCTAGACTCATGGCTTTAGAGAGAGTGGTTAAGTAATAGTTGGACAGAGTTTTGCATTCACCTTGAGTGTGATTGATGGTCTGTGTTTTGAGACCTCACCTCTTGGGGTCTTTGGGAACAGGGAGAATTGAATGCTAAAAAAAAAACACATCAGAAACCTCTTCCATTCTCTCTCCAGCTTCGATACCACTGATACTCCTGGAGACGTTGGCCACCTGGTGATTTAGATGTGGTCTTCAGTTGTGGGATCACTAATCTAGGTGTCCTGGCTGCGGTTTCAAATGTGCAAAGGTCAGAACCAGTGGAGGAGTTGCAATTATACCCATCTCCATCTCTACTATGCTCCGGGGTCCTGTCCCGTGTTGCCAGAGGAGTTCTCAGTGGTGAGTTCCCCAGGTTGCATCTCTGGGTGGCTCCAAGACCCGATGGGAAGTCCTGTACCCTCAATGCCTGACAGCACACAGGTTGGGGTGGGATGACAGAGGGGAGACCCGGACTAGCTGTTATTCTCTCTACAGAGGCTGCCCAATGCATTTCCCCAGCCTCGAGGGAAATCCCTCCTCAGTTGAGACTTTCTGTTCAATTTTCAGGCCTGCCCTGCTACTGAGATGGAGCCATGGGCTATATTGCTACCCCATAGGGAAGTTGTTGGTTGTGTGTGTGTGTGTGTGTGTGTGTGTGTGTGTGTGAATGATGGCCGGAAGGATAGCTGGGGGAAGGGGGGTTTAGAACAGTGAGGAAGTGGCTGCCATTGTTGACATAGAAGCTGACTCTGGAAATGGGGTTCGGGGCTCAATTTAGGGCACTGTTTGTTTTCGACCTGACTGTGGGAATGAAGACTCGGGGCTTTTAATTCGTTCATTAATTCAATCATATTTTTGAGCACTTATTGTGTGCAAAGCACTGTACCAAGCACTTGGGAGAGTACAATCTAACAGCAAACAGATACATTCCTGCCCACAGTGAGCTCACAGACTAGAGGGGGAGTCACAGTTTAAAGGGGCAAAGTCTATAGACAGGTCAGAGACCTGCCTTCAGAGTCACCCTGCACAATCTCAGTACCCAAAGAAGGGACTCTGGGTCCAACAATGGCTTCTAGGGAAGCCAGGTAGATGATACTTTGTGTGAGGTGTGAGGAAGGGATTTTCACCTGTTTGCCTCATCTTCTGTTGAGAAATGGAGTTATGGGGATTTTAGTAGGAGATGGATGTCAGCGGTAAGACACAATGACACAAGACACAAAGACAAATGGGGTGTCTGTGCTTGTTAAGCCAACACAGTAGATAAGCTGCGTTGTCAGGTATCCCAGCTGGGGAGCTGAAAATGCAAGCATTGTGCTAGAGACTGTGCATTTTGTGCAATGTTGAGATGTGCTGGGTATCTCTGGACTCAGGACTAGCAGCCTTAAAGGCCTGGTACTTGTGGCAGGTGGGTGGGGAGGAAGGGGGCTTCTGTTGGGAAGAAGGCTCCAGTGATAAGAGTAGGGTAGAGCATAGTAGTGAACAGTCCTTTCATTAGATCTGCCTTGTACTTCTCTAGCTCTCCCAGAAAGGACCATTTCGTATCTACTAGGGGTTGCTCTCAGAGCAGTGGGGGGGTGTCTGTCAAGACTGAATGTGAGTGTGTGTGCACCTCACTCCACTAACCCATAGTCCTGGATTACTGCCAATGTCCCCCTCCTTCACTCTTATGCTCGAGCTGCTAAGCACTGCTGGCGAAAATCTAAGCACCAAGTCAACCTTGTTCACTTTAAATTTTTCCTTTCCTGTCTTAACTCTGCCCTTGCCTCTGCCAGGCAAAACTATTTTTCTTCCCTCATTGACATCCATGCCTATCACCCTCACCAACTGTTCCAGACATTTGACTCTCTCCTCGGGCCCCCTGTTCCTCCCCCTCCTCTATCCCTCACCCCCAATGATCTGGCCACCTACTTCATTACGAAAATTAACATCATCAGCTCTTGTCTCTATCTGTTGCCGAATTGAACACTCCAAGCTCTTAGTTCAGTGCTCTGCACACAGTAAGCGTTTAGTAAATACAATTGAATGAATGAATGAATAACTCCATTCTTCTCTGGAGTCCTGTACCCTTCAACCTAAGTCTTTGTATGAAGCATAGAAAGATTTGGTCCTGAGTACTGCAGGCTTTACCACTTCCTTGTTCACTCTGCCATTGCACTGGAGACCTCCTGCCCTTTGAGTCCAGGCCTCTCAAAGCCTGGAAGAGAGGGGATCCAGTGGCAGAGGTAGGGAAGAGTGTTGAAGATAGGGTGTCTTTAGCTGTCCTGGCATACTTGTTGAACCCAAGGTTGATTTGGGGGGAGAGGGATGGAGAAATGTCTCTGCTTTGGAGAAAATGCATTGTTTGCATCTGATCTCATTTCCTTTTGAACTCACAGGAGCATCATTAGAGCCCTTCATGCCTCGGAGTGCCATTGCGGGGAACCCAACTAGGCACTAGACAGTAGGACCACCTCAACGATCTCAGAGCTGGTGAGAAGGAATTAAATTTTGCTCTCCGTTCTGCTCAGCAACAATGATTCCCCTCCCTCTTTGATTCCCAATCCTATTGCCTTCACCAGCTGTTCTAGATTTTTAACTTCTGCCTTAAACCCCCAGTGTCCCCAACTTCCTCCTTGTCACAAAGGCAACTGTCAATGCTTAAGACAGTGCTTTGCAGTTAGGAGGTATTCAGTACTATCACTCCTAACAAAGAATCTGGTGACATTGGAGCCACTGGATTTGTCTCGTCTCCCAATGTTCCTCACCCACTGCCCACCCAACCTCATCCTTCCCAGCTATCTCACATCTGCTCAATTTGAAAATCAGTCCCTTAAAACTTTGCCTCTGGTTTCCCTTCCCTCCCACTGCCTGAACACTTGCATCTACTTTTCTTTCCTTCCTGATGACCATCTTCAACCAGACCCTCTGTGCCAAATGAATTCCTTCCCCTCTCCATTAAAACATGCCCACTCTTCCCCTAGTTTTAAACCCAAAAAACAACTTGCCCTTTGCCCATAATCCTCCCCCCACACCCTCCGCTGCTCATTCCATTCCCTTGCTACTCTTCCTGTCCAAAACCCTAGAATGGGTCATGTCTCTCAGATGCCCCTTTTTCCCCTCTGCAATTGAGCTCCACTCTTTTGAAAAGAATTTACCACCTCTTTCTCCACCTCCTAAAATTTGTCAGAGTGCTATTCTGTCTTGCCTTTCTAGACCTTTCACCGGCTTCTTACATGGTGGACAACCCCGTTCACCTGTAAACACTCCTTTATGTCAATCTCTCCAGTATAGTCCCCTTCTGGTTTTCTTCCTCTGGTCTCTCTTGCTCTTTCTCTGACATTTTCTCTGCCTCCTTTCTCTCCCCTAGGTTGGATCCTCTTTTCTTCTCATGCCATCTCCACACCCTTAGACTTTAGATGGTCACAGAGATATCTACTACCTAGTCTTCCTCTTCTCCCCCTGCCACTCAGCCCTCACACTTCACTCTTGAGGGTTGCCAAGGGTGGAATAGAGAGCCGGTGACCCAGGCGTCAGAGTGTGGAAACAGCCCATGGCCTTCTGGATTTCTGTGAACATCTGTGGGCCCGGGCTCGGGGTACACTTTGTATCTGGGGCCCCCATCTCTGATCGATGGTATTTATTGAGTACCCATTGTGGGCAGAGCACTGCACTGAGGAGAAGCTTCTCTTAAGAGTGAAACCAAGGTTTTTTCTGTCCAACCCCAGAGGAGACCTTAGTGGTACCTGAGGACCTCCAACCCCCAACAATTGCATGTCCATTCTGCTGGAAGCCCTTCAGCCACAAGCCCTTGGCAGCACACAGCTAAGGGCAGGTTGGAAGAGCAGAGAATCTACCTAGTACTGAATTTAGAAAAACTGCTCAATTCTTCTCTCCAACATTGAGGCTCATCTCTCTAATGTGTACTGAGGTATATGCCCTGGTATCAAGATAGAGCCTTGAGTGGCACAGTCCTCCAAAAGGGAAGGTTTTGTGTGTGTGTGTGTGCATGTGTGTGCATGTGTATAATAATAATAACCATGGTATTTGTTAAGTGCTTACTGTGTGCCAAGCACTTTTCTAGGCCCTGGCATAAATACAAGGTTATAAGGTTGTCCCATGTGGGGCTCATAGTCTTAATCTCTATTTTACAGATGAGGGAACTGAGTGAGGCACAGAGAAATGAAGGGGTCTGCCCAAGGTACCATAGCAGACAAGTGGAGGAGGTGGAATGAGAACTCATGTCTTCTGACTCCCAAGCCCCTGTGCTTTGCAGTAAGCCATCCTGTGTGAATGTATGTATGCATGAGAGGCCAAGGTTGAAGGGGAGAATAGTGACAAAGGGGCAGCCACTCCCAAGACAGGTGCTGGGGCTCTGTGCAGGGCACAGGTTATGTTTGACTTGCCTGCAGCACTGAGAAGACCCAGGCCCCTTAATTTTGTAGAAAGGTTCAAAATCCCTGTGCCCAGTCCTGTCTGCCAGACCACCCTGCATATCCTCAGCCCCACAAAGGAATGAACCCTTGTCAGCCAAAGAAACTTTGTGACAGTGGTGGCTTCTGGGGATCTATGTCAGGAGGACATGGAGTTGATTAGTGTTCAGCGCTTAGAACAGTGCCTGGCATATAGAAAGCATTCAACAAATACTGTCATTATTTCCACTCCGTTTGTCTTTGAGAAACAGTGTTTTGTGGGCCCCTGTGAATAAATCACCAGGGATGCAGGTGGGAGAGCAGAAGGTAGGTATTGCACTAGAAGCAGGTCTACTGGGTCTCCATTTGTGGACTTCTAGTCCCTGTGAAATGGGCCTCTCCTCGGAATCGGAGGAATGAGGGCTGGGCAAGTGGTAGGGCAGAGTGAAGCGATCAGCTTTGAACTGTGGCTTCCTGGGTGTCAACCTAACCTCTGAAGCGGGGTCAAGTGTTGTCCTAATCAGTCAGTCGATAATCAATCGATGGTATTTGTGGAGTGCTTACTATGTGCAGAGCCTTGTTATAAGACCGTTGGGACAGTACAGTAGGAGAGAATTAGCAGACAGGTTCCCTGCCTATATAATGCAGTATCTGTTAAGCGTTTACATTGTTCCAAGCACTGTACTAAGCACTGGGGTGGCTACAGACAAATCGGGACTGACATAGTCTATCTAATGTGGGGCTTACAGTCTCAATCCCCATTTTACAGATGAGGTAACTGAAGTCCAGAGAGGTGAAGTGAGTCACCAAAGGTCATGGGGAAGACAAGTGGCCGCCTTGGATTAGAATCTATAACCTGCTGACTCCCAAGCCCTTGCTCTTCCCACTACACCTTGACTGTCTGTCTACATCCTTCTAGACAAATGTGAATATGACTACATTATTTAGAATTGAGAATTTAAAGCAAGTAGTTTTCTGCCACCCTGTACCACTCCGTCTTCAATGGTGAGCTCTGTTATTTCCTAGCAGCAGATGTGGTCCTTGACTGTTGACAGGAGGCAGGATAGTCGCCTCCAACCTTTTCCTTCCAGTCCTGGACCTCCAGCCTTTTCCTTCTGGGCATGCACCCCTCGCCTTCTCCTTAGAGTCCTGCTCCTCCAGACTTTTTCCCCCGGCATTTTCCTTCCAGTCCTGTCCCCCTAACGTTCTCTTTCAAGTCGACCCCCAAACCTTCTCTTTCCAGTTTTACCCCCAAATCCTTTTCCTTCCAGTCCTCTCTCCCCAGACTTTTCCTTAAAGTCCTGTACCCCAACCCTTCTTTTTCCCTCAAGTCCTGGCCCCCATCCTTTTCTTTCAAGTCCTGCCCCCCAAACCTCTCTTTCCAGTTTTGCCCCCCCACAGCCTTTTCCTCCAAGTCCTGTCCCCCAAAACCACTCTTTCCATTTTTGTTCCCCAAGCCTTTTCCATAAATTCCTGTCTCTCGAACCTCTGTTTCCAGTCCCCCCCGCCCCCCGCCCACCAAACCCTTTTCCTTCCAGTCCTGTCCCCACAGACATTTCCTTGAAGTCCTGACTCCCAGCCTTTTCTTTTAAGTCCTGTCTCACAAAACCTCTCTTTCCACTTTTGCCCGCCCCACCCCCCAGCCTTTTCTTTCACGTGCTGTGACCAAAACCTTCTCTTTCCAGTTTTGCCCCCGCCAGATTTTTCTTTCAAGTCCTGTCCCCCAAAACTTCTCTTTCCAATTTTGCCACGCCAACCTTCTCCCTCGAGACCTGACCCCCAAACCTTCTCTTTCCAGTTTTGCTCCCCCTTCTTTTTCTTACAAGTCCTGTCCCCTTAAACTTCTCTTTACCTTTCCCCCTGCCTTTTCTTTCAAGGCCTGTCCCCCAGTATTCTCTTTTCAGTTTTGCTCACTTTTCATTTTCTTTCAAGTCCTGTTCTCCAAACATCACTGTTTCCTCTTTTGCCCCCCGAACCTTTTCTTTCAAGTGCTGTCCCCCAAAACTTCTCTTTCCAGGTTTTCCCCCCTGGCGTTTTCTTTCAAGTCCTGTCCCCCAAACCTTCTCTTTCCACTTTTGCTGCCCCCCCACCCCAGCCCTTTCTTTCAAGTCCTGTCCCCCAACCTTCTCTTACCAGATTTGAACGCCTTGCCATACCTTTCAAGTCTTATCCCCCAAACCTTCTCTTTCTACTTTTGCTGTCCTTCCACTTTCTTTCAGGTTCTGTCTCCCAAACCTTCTCTTTCCACTTTTGCCGTCCCCTACCAACCTTTTCTTTCAGGTCCTATCCCCCAAACCTTCTCTTTCCAGTTTTGCACCCCTTGCCTTTTTCTTTCAGGTCCTGACACACAAACCTTCTCTTTCCACCTTTGCCCCCCCTTGGCTTTTCTTTCAAGTCCTGTCCCCCAAACTTTTCCTTTCCAGTTTTGTGCCCCAGCCTTTTCTTTCAAGTCCTGTACCCCAAACCTTTTCTTTCCACTCCCCCCGACAGCCCTTTCCTTCCAGGCCTGTCCCCCATACCTTCTCTTTCCAGTTTTGGCCCCCTTGCCTTTTCTTTCAAATTCTGTCCCCCAAACCTTCTCTTTCCAGTTTTGTCTCCCAAGGCTTTTCTTTCAAGACCTGCTCCCCATACCTTCACTTTTTACTTTTGCCCCCTGTCTCTTTTCAAGTCCTGTCGTCCAATCTTTCTCTTTCCAGTTTTGCTCCCCTTGCTATTTCTTTCAAGTCCTGTCCCCCAAACCTTCTCTTTCCAGTTTTCCTCCCCTTTGTTTTCTTTCAAGACCTATCCCCCAAACCTTTACTTTCCAATTTTGCATCTCCCCACCCCCCCCAGCCTTTCCTTCTAGGCCTGTCCCCTAAACCATCTCTTTCCACTTTTCCCTCCTTGCCTTTTCTTTCAAGTCTTGTCCCCCAAACTTTCTCTTTCCACTTTTACCCCCCACCCCTAGCAGTTTCCTTCCAGGCCTGCTTCCCCATTGTTTTATTGTTTTCTTTAAAATCCCGTCCCCCAAACCTTCTCTTTCCAGTTTTGGTCCCCCATCCTTTGCCTTGCAGGCCTGGCCCCAAACCCCTCTTCTACTAGTTTGGGCCCCTTAATCTTTGCCTTGCAGGTCTGGCCCCAAACACTTCTCGTTCTAGTTTGGGCTCCTCAGCCTTCACCTTATAGTTTAGTCCCCCCAGCTTTTGCCTTGCAGGCTGGGACCCAAATGCCACTCATTCCAGTTTGGGGCCCCACACTTTGCCTTGCAGGTCAGGCCCCAAATCTTTCACATTCCAATTTGGGCTCCCTAGCCTATGCCTTCCAGTTTGGGCCCCACAGCCTTTGCCTTGCAGGCCTGGCCCTGAACCCTTCTCATTATTGATTGGGTCCCCCAGCATTTGCTATGCAGCCCTGGCCCGAACTCTTCCCATTTCTGATTGGTCCCGCCAGCCTATTCCTTCAGGTTTTGGCCCCTCAGCCTTTGCTTGCAGGCCTGGCCTTTAACTCTTCTTGTTCAAGTTTGGGCTCCCCTGCCTTTGCCTTCCAGGTCTGGCCCTGAAACCTTCCCATCCCAGTTTGCCACCCCCCTCCCCACCTTTGCTTCTCAGGCCTGGCCCTGAACCCTTCTCGTTCCAGTTTGGGCCCCCCGCCTTTGCCTTTGCCTTCCAGACCTGGCCCCAAATGCTTATCATTTCAGTTTGGGCCCCCCACCTTTGCCTTCCAGGATTGCCCTTCTCATTGCAGTTTGGGCCACTCTGCCTTTGCTGTCCAGGCCTGGCCCGGAACCCTTCTTGTTCCAGTATGGGCCCCACTTTTGCCTTCCAGGCCTGGCCCCAAAGCCTTCCAGTTCCAGTTTTGGTCCCCAGGTCTTTGCCTTGCAGCCCTCGCCCAGAACCCTTCTCATTCCAGTTTAGGCCTCCCAGCATTTGCCTTGCAGGCCTGGCCCCGAATATTTCTCATTTCACTTCGGGCCCCCATGACATTGCTTTATAGGCCTGGCCCCATACCCTTCTCATTCCAGTTTGGCCCCCCTGCCTTTGCCTTCAAGGCCTAGCCCCGATCCCTTCTTGCTCCTGTTTAGGCCCTCTCTGTCTTTGCCTTCCAGACTTGGCCCCCCCCGCCTTTTCTTTCCAGACCTGGCCACAAACCCTCCTTGTTCCAGTTTGGGTAACCCCTCATCTGCCTTCCAGATCCTGTCCTGAACGCTTCTCGTTTCAGTTTGGGCCCCGCCTTTGCCTTGCAGGCCTGGCTCCAAAGCCTTCTTGTTCCAGTTTTGGCCCCCAGACGTAGCCTTGCAGGCCTGGCCACGTATCCTTCTCGTTCCCATTTGGCCCCCCCCGCCTTTCCCTTCCAGGCCTGGCCCTGAAGCTTTCCCAATCTTGTTTGGGCTACCCCCCTCCACCTGCCTTTCCCTTGCAAGCCTGGCCCCGAACCCTTCTCGTTCCAGTTCGAGCCCCCCACCTTTGCCTTCAAGGCCTGGCCCCAAAACCTACTCGTTGCACTTTGGGCTCCCCTGCACTTGCCTTCCAGGCTTGGCACCCCTGCCTTTGCCTTCCAGGCCTAGCCCCGAACCCTTCTCTATCAGGTTTGGGACCCCCCGCCCCCCACCCTCACCTCCACTTTGCCTTCCAGATCTGACCCAAACACTTCTTGTTCAAGTTTGCCCCCCCCACCCCCTCGCTCCCTTTTGCCTTCCAGGCCTGGTCCTGAGCCCTACTCATTCCAGTTTGGGCCCCCAGCCTTTGCCTTCTAGGCCTGGCCCCAAACCCTTCTTGTTCCAGTTTTGGCCCCACAGACATTGCCTTCCAGGTCTGGCCCCGAATACCTCTCATTTTGTGTTGCACCACCCCCAACTTTGCCTTGCAGGCCTGGCCCCGAAGTCTTCTCATTCCAGTTCTGCCTCCTAAGATCTTGCCTTGCAGCCTGTGACAGATCCCTTCTCGTTCCAATTTTGGCCCCCCAGACTTTTCCTTAAAGGCCTGGCCCAGCACCATTCTCGTTCCAGTTTGGGCTCCACCATCTTTACCTATGAGGTCTGGCCCCGAACCCTTCACATTCCAGTTTGGGCCCACTGGCCTTTGCCTTCAGGCTTGGCCCCCCTGGCTTTGCCTTCCTGACCTGGCCCCAAACCCTGCCCGTTCCAGTTTGCCCCCCACCCCCAACCCTCACCTTTGCCTTGTGGGTCTGGCCTATAATACTTCTCGTTCCAGTTTGGACTTAACAAATACCATTATCATCATCATCACTATAACACATTCCTTTCCCACAGCAAGCTTACAGTCTAGAGGGGCTAAGACCCCTGACCCTGTAGTTGGGTGTGTTTGGGGGAAAGGGGAAGTGACCCAGGGCAGAGGGAAGGGCTGGGGAGCTGTAGAAGGAGGGGAAGGAAGGAGAGAAGAAAGAAGGGAAGGAAGGAAGGAGGGAAGGAAGGAGGGAAGGAAAGGAAAGGAGGGAGGGAAGGAAAGAAAGGAGGGAAAGGAAGGGAGGGAGGGAAAGGAAGGCTTGGCCCCCCTGGCTTTGCCTTCCTGGCCTGGCCCCAAACCCTGCCCATTCCAGTTTGCCCCCCACCCCCAACCCTCACCTTTGTCTTGTGGGTCTGGCCCATAATACTTCTCATTCCAGTTTGGGTCCCCCAGATTTTGCCTTGCAGGCCTGTTTCTGAAGGCTGATCATCTGAGTTTGCCCCCCGAGACTTTGCCTTGCAGGCCTGGCCCTGAACCATTCTTGTTCCAGTTTGCCACCACCCCCACCCAACCCGCGCCAAGCTTTTGCTTTCAATGCCTGGCCCCGAACAATTCTCATTCCAGTTTGGGCCCCCAAGCCTCTGCCTTCCAATACTGGCCCCAAACCCTTCTCGTTCCAGTTTGGGTCCCCCAGACTTTGCCTTACAGGCCTGGCCATGAACCCATCTCATTCCAGTTTAGGCCCCCCTGCATTTGCCTTGCAGTCCTGGCCCCAAATCCTGCTTGTTCCACTTCAAACTCCTAAGACATTGCCTTCTAGGCCTAGCCCCGAAACCATCTTGTTCCACTTCGGGATCTCCTGGCATTTATTTGGCTTGCAGTTCTGACCCGAACCCTTCTCATTCCAGTTTTGGCTCCCCAGTCTTAGCCTTGCAGGCCTGGACACAAACCCTTCTCATTCCTGTTTAGGCCCCCCTAGATTGCCTTTCAGGCCTGGCCCCGAACACTTTTTGTTTCACTTCAAGCCCCCCACAACGTTGCCTTCTAGGCCTGACCCCTAAACCTTCTAGTTCCAGTTTGGGCCCCCGGCATTTGCCTTGCAGTCCTGGCCCCGAACCCTTCTCATTCCAGTTTTGCCCCTCGAGTCTTTGCCTTGCAGGCCTGGCCCCAAAGCCTTCTCGTTCCAGTTTTGCACTCCTAGACTTTGCTTTGCAGGTCTAAGCCCAAACCCTTCTCATTCCAGTTTTGGCCCCCCAGCCTTTGCCTTGCAGGCCTGGCCAGAACCATTCTCGTTCCAGTTTGAGACCCTCACCTTTGCCTTGCACGTCTGGCCCCGAACCCTTCGTGTTCCAGTTTGGAACTATCGGTCTTTGTCTTCCAGGCTTGGTCCCCCTGCCTTTGCCCTCCTGGTCTGGCTCCAAATCCTTCTCGTTCCAGTTGGGCCCACGCCCACACCTTTGCTTTACAGGCCTGGCCCCAAGCCCTTCTCATTCTTATTTAGAGAAGCAGCGTGGCTCAGTGGAAAGAGCATGGGCTTTGGAGTCAGAGGTCATGGGTTCGAATCCCAGCTCTGCCGCTTGTCAGCTATGTGACTGTGGGCAAGTCACTTAACTTCTCTGTGCCTTAGTTACCTCACCTGTAAAATGGGGATGAAGACTGTGAGCCCCACGTGGGACAACCTGATTCTCTTGTGTCAACCCCAGCGCTTAGAACAGTGCTCTGCACATAGTAAGCGCTTAACAAATACCAACATTATTATTATCATTATTTGCACCCCTTTCCCCCCCAGCCTTTTCCTTCCACGCCTTTTCCCCAATCTAAGCTTTTTCCAGGTTTAACATTTTCTCAGGCCTAACCTTTTCCCCGGCCTAGGTTTTTACCTGGCCTCACATTTATCCCTCTCCTAACCTTTTCCCCCACCCAAAAATTCTCCCCTAGCCTAATATTTTCCCGTAATCTAACGTTTTCCCTAGGTTAATCTTTCCCCTATTCTAACCTTTTCCCCTAGCCTAACCTTTTTCCCTTGCCTATCCTTTTTCCCTAGTATAACCTTTTCCCTTAGCCTAACCTTTCCCCAGCCTTAACATTTCCCCTAACCTAACCGTTTACCCTGGCCTAACCTTTTCCCTAGGATAACCTTTTCCCTTGGCATAACATTTTCCCCTTGCCTAATCTTTTCCCCTAGCCTAACCTTTTCCACTAGCCTAACCTTTTTCCTTAGCCTAACCTTTTCCCTTGGCTTAACCTTTTCCCCTAGCCTAACCTGTTCCCCTAGCCTAACCATTTCCCCTAGCCTAACATTTTCCATTAGCCTAATCTTGTCCCTGTCTTAACCTTCTCCCTGGCCTAAACTTCCCCAAGCCTAACCTTTTCCCCTAGCTTAACTTTTCCCCAAGCATAAACATTTCCCTTAGCCTAACCTTTTCCCAATGCCTAACCTTTTCCCCCAGCCGAACTCTTTCTCCTAGCCTAAGCTTTTCTCCTAACCTAACATTTACACCTAGCCTAATATTTCCCCTTGCCAAAACTTTCCCCTAGCCCTAATTTTTCCCTTAGGCTAACCATTTCCCCTGGTCTAACCTTTTCCCTTAGCCTAATATTTTCCTTAGTCTAACCTTTCCCCATAGCCTAACCTTTCCCCTTGCCAAACGTTTCCCTTGGCCTTTACTTTCCCCTGACCTAACCTTTTCCCAAGGCCTAACCTTTTCCCATGACCTAAGCTTTTCCCTTACCCTAACCTTTTCCCCTACCCTAAACTTTCCCCCTTCCTTAAACTTTTCCCCTAGCATAAACCTTCCCCTAGGCCTGACTTTTTCCCCAGCCTAACTTTTCCCCTAAGCCTAACAGTTTCCCCTAGCCTAGCCTTTTCCTATAACCTAACCTTTTTGCCTTGCCTATCTTTTTTCTGCTACCCTAAACCTCCCCCTGGCAAAACCTTCTTCCTGGCCTATCTTTTCCCCTGCCCTAACCTTTTCCTAGGCCTAACCTTTTCCCCTAGCCTAACCTTTTCCCTGAACCTAGCCTTTTGCCTAGACTAACCTATTCCAGTGGCCCTAACTTTTTCCCTTAGACTAACCTCTTCCCCTAGCCTAACCTTTTCTCCTGGTCTAACCTTTTCCCCTGGCCTAACCTTTTCCCTTAGCCTAAACTTTTCCCTTAGCCTTACATTTTCCTCTGACCTAACCTTTTCCCCAAGCCTAACCTTTTCCCCAGCCTAAACGTGTCCCCTGGCCTAACCTTTTTCTTTGGCCTAATGTCTTCTCCTAGACTAACCATTTCCCCTAGCCTAACCATTACCCCTGTCCTAACTTATTCCCAAAGCCTAACCTTTCCTCTAGCCTAACCTTTTCCAATTGCCTATCCTTTCCCCTGTCCTAACCTCTTCCTGGGGCCTCCCCTTTTCCCCTGTCCTAACTTTTTCCTTTAACTTAACCGTTTCCCCTAGCCTAACATTTTCCCCAAATAATAATAGTAATAATAATAATGTTGGTATTTGGTAAGCGCTTACGATGTGCAGAGTACGATGTACTGATCTAAGCGCTGGGGTAGATACAGGATAATCAGGTTGTCCCATGTGAGGCTCACAGTCTTAATCCCCATTTTATAGATGAGGTAACTGAGGCACAGAGAAGTTAAGTGACTTTCCCACAGTCATATAGCTGACAGGTGGCAGACTCGGGATTTGAACCCATGACCTTTGACTCCCAAGCCCATGCTCTTTCCACTGAGCCACGCTGCTTCCCAGCCTATCCTTTCCATTTCCCATAGCCTTACCTCTTCACCTCGCCTAACCTTTTCTGCTAGTCTAAACTTCAACCTGGCCTAACATTCTCCCTGGCCTAACCTTTTCCCCAGTCTAACCTTTTCCCTGAATTAACCTTTTCCCCCTGTCTTTCCTCTTGACCTGGTCTAACCTTATTTCCTGGACTAACCAGACCCCTAACCTAAGCTTTACCCTAGGCTATCGTTTTCTCCTAGCCTAAACTTTCCCCCTGGCCTAACCTTCTTCCTGGCATAACCTTGTACCCTAGACTGACGCTTTCCCCTCGCCTTATCTTTTCACCTAGACTAACGTTTTCCCCTCGCTTAACCTTTCCCCAGTCTACTATTTCCCCTAGCCTAACCTCTTCACCTAGCCCAAACTTCACCTAGCCCTAGCCTAAACTTTTCCCCTAGCCTAAACTTTTCCCCCTCACTTAACCTTTTCCCCTAGCCTAACCTTTTCCACTAGCCTAACTTTTTCCCTGTACCTAAACATTTCCCCTGGCCTAAGCTTTTTCCTGGCCTAGGTTTTTCCCCGGCCTAACATTTTCCCATAGCCTAACCTTTTCCCCCTCTCCCAACCTTTTCCACCACCCCAAAATTATCCCTTTGCCTAATATTTTCCCCTAACCTAACCTTTTCCCAGTCTAATCTTTCGCCTAGTCTAACCTTCTCCCCTCGCCTATTCTTTTTCCCTCACCTATTCTTTGTCCCTAGTCTAACCTTTTCCCCTAGCTTAACCTTTCCCCTAGCCTAACCTTTCCTCTAGGATAACCTTTTCCCTGGCATAGCCTTTTCCCCTGGCCTAACCTTTGCCCTTAGCCTAACCTTTTCCCTTGGCTTACCTTTTCCCCTAGCCTCAACTTTTCCCAGGCCTAACCTTTTCCCAGAGCCTAACATGACCCCTAGCCGAACCTTTCCCCATGGCCCAACCTTTCCCCTGTCCTAACATCTTCCCATGGCCTCCTCTTTTCCCTTGTCCTAACTTTGTCCCTTAACCTAACTTTTTCCCCTAGCCAAACCTTTTCCCCTAGCCTAACCATTTACCATAGCCTAAATTCTTCACCTACCCTAACCTCTACACCTACCCTTACCTTTTCCGCAAGCCTAAACGTCTTCCTGGACTAACCTTCTCCCTAGCCCAACCTTTCCCCTGTTCTGACCTTTTCCCCAGCCTAACCTTACCCCCTGGCCTAAACCTTTCCCCTGGCCTAACCTTTTCCCTCTCCTGACCTTTTCCCCTAGCCTAACCTTTTCCCCCTAACCTAATCTTTCCCCTGGCCTAATCCTTTCCTCTTGCATAACCATTTTCCATAGCCTAACCTTTTCCCTGGCCTAACCTTTTCCCCTAGCCTAAATATTTCCCTTAGCTTAACCTTTCCCCCTAAACTAAAGTTTTCACCTCGCATAACCTTTTCCCCTAGCCTAAACCTTTTCCCTTGGCCTATCCTTCTCTCTGACCTAACCTTTTCCTAAGGCCTAACCTTTTCCCTTAGCCTAACCTTTTCCCCTAGCCTAACCTTTTCCCCTAGCCTAACCTTGTCCAGTGGTCCGTCTTTTTCCCCTGGCCTAATATTTTCTGTTAGCCTAATCTTTTCCCCTTACTTAAACTTTACACCTTGCCCTATCTTATCCTGTAGCCTAATCTTTCCCCTCGCCTAACCTTCTTCCCTAGACTAACCTTTTCCCTTAGCCTAACCTTCCCCATGGCCTAAACCTTTCTCCTAGCATAAACTTTTCCCATGACCTAAGCTTTTCCCTGTCCCCACCTTTTAACCTGGCCCAACCTTTTCCCCTGCCCTAACCTTTTCCCTACTCTTAACCTTTACCCAACCTAACATTTTCCCTAGCCTAATCTTTTCCCCTTGCCTAACCATTTCCTCTGGACTAACCTTTCCACTGGCCTAAGCTTTTCCCTGGCATAACCGTTTCACCTAGCTTAACCTTTTCCCCTACCCTTACCTTTTCCCTTAGCCTAATGTTTTCCCCTAGTCTAAACTTTTCACCTAGCCTAATGTTTTCCCCTAGTCTAAACTTTTCCCCAGCCTAACCCTTTCCCCTAGCCTAAGATTTTCCCCTAACCTAACCTTTACACTGAGCCCAACCTATCCCCTACCCTAACCTTTCCCCCAGCCTAATTTTTTCCCCTAGCCTATACATTTCCCCTAACATATTCTTTTTCCTGGTTTAAAAACTTATCTCATGGCCTAATCATTTCCCCTAGCTTAACCTTTTCCCCTAACCTAGGCTTTTTGCCTACCCTAACCATTTTCATTAGCTTTAACTTTTCTCCTAACCAAAGCTTTATGCCTAGCCTTAGCTTTTCCCATAGCCTAAACGTTCCCCTGGCCTAACCTGTCAACTAGCCTAAACTTGTCCCCTAGCCTAACTTTTCCCATGGCCTAACCTATTCCCTGACCTAACCTTTTCCCCTAGCCTAACATCTTCCCTTAACCTAATCTTTTCCCCTAGCCTAACCTTTTCCCCTAGCCTAAACTTTTGCCCTGGCCTAACCTTTTCCCCTGGCTTAAACTTTACACCTAGCCTAACTTTTTCCCCTGGCCTAACCTTTTCCACTAGCCTTACCTTTTCCCTAGCCTAATCATTTCCCCTAGCCTAACATTTTACCTAGCCTAACCCTTTCCCCTAGCCCAAACTTTTCCCCTTACCTAACATTTACACCTAGCCTAATCTGCTTTTCCCCTAACCTAAACTTTACACCTAGCCTACCCTTTTCTCAAAGCCTTACCGTTGCCCTTGGCCTAACCCTTCCCCTTGGCCTAACCTTTTCCCCTTGCATAATCTATTCCCCGCCTTAAACTTTTCCCATGGCCTATCCTTTTCCCTAGCCTAACCTTTCCCATAACATAAACTTTACACCTTGCTTAATCTTTTCCCATAGCCTAACTTTTCCTCTCACCTAAGCTTTTTCCCTAGCCTAACCTTGGAGCCGCGCCTTGGACCGCCGTTCCCCTTATTCCCTGCTGAATCTCTCTCCTCCACTGCTCACCGCCACATTGCCTTGGGATCTGCGCTCCCTTGGAGCCGCGCCTTGAACCGCCCCTCCCTTACTCCCAGCTAGCTCTATGACTGCCAATCGCCGACACATTTGCGTCGGGACCGCCTCTCCTTTGGACCGGCGCTTTGGACCGCCGGTCCCTATTCCCTGCTGAATCTTTCTCCTCCAGTCATCGCCGCCACATGAAGTCGGGACCTCCGCTCCCCTGGAGCCACGCTATCAGACTTCACTAACCTGCCCCCGGGTTTATGGTTAGCTTCCCAACCCGGACCTCTGCACCCCCGCCCAAGGTCTCCGACACTGAGGATCCCCTCCCCCCCACGCCCCACGCCCCCGCAGGCCCCACAGCCACCAGATCCACAAGTATCTCTCAGACCTCCCCACAGCTTTCCCTGTCACTCGTAGCCCGTCCTGGTAGCAAACCCGAACCGCAGGATTCTGTTCTCCCCAGCACCCGCCCCCTCCCCCAGAGTCGTGGGTCATTGTGCTCCCTGCTCCTCCCACCTCCAGGTCTTGGGACATTGTGCTCCCCTGCTGCCCCCCCTCCGCCCGCCCCGGGCCGTGGCCCATGACATCCCCAACCGCCCTCCCTCCCCTCCATCACCCCCTCCGCCCAGAAGCGGCCATCCTTTGGGAAGCCCTCACTCCCTCCTCCCCTGTGAGGTGATAGATTTCCCCCGCCCCCCTTCCCCACCCCCACCCCCGGGCAACAATGCCCTTGTTCTCATTGAGTTACCTTAGCTGCCACCTGCGCCCGCAACCCACATTGGACATCCTCAGGGCTCCCTCCGCCGCCTCAGAGACATTTGGACCACGAGTCCCAGGAATCTCCTTGCCGCTAGCCTTTTGATTTTGATCAGATCGACCCTTAGTCAAGTCAACACCTGACCCTGGTCATCACCCGCTTACTAATAATATCTTATTGTATCATGTTACTATATTACCGCTTTCGCATGTTATTGTTAATTGTTCTCAGTGCTGCCACCTACCTCTCTGACCTCACCATGTCCTTCCACCCCCTCTCCCCGCCGCTCACATCAGGCCCTCCCAATCCTCACCTTCCCCTTTCCCTCTCTCGCCCAGCTCTTTCCCGCTTTCTCCTCTGCTTCCTCCTCTCCTCCCACTCCCTCCCGTTCCCTCTTCCCCACCCATACTCCTTACCAGTTCTCCTGTCCCACCACCACCCTTCATCCCCCTCTCCCCGCCCAGGGCCTCGCCATCTTATTCCCATCCAAACCCTCTCCTCCCCCAGATCCCTCCCCCTCCTTCCCCTGTATCCACAGCTACTGTCAAGTGTGGCCTTTGGAATCCCCGCCCCATTACAGGTAAACTACCTATCATCCTTGACCTTTTCCTTTCCCGCTCTCTCCTCCTCCTCGCCCTTACGGAGACCTGGCTCATTCCTGAAGACACGGTCTCTTCCGCTGCTCTCTCCAGCGGAGGCCTCTCCTTCTCCCAGTCCCCCAGACTCACAGGAAAGGGAGGAGGCGTAGGCTCCCTTCTCTCACCCCGAAGCCGCTTCCGCACTATCTCTCCTCCCCCTTTCCTCTCCTTCTCCTCCTCTGAAGCCCATATCATTCGCCTCTACCACCCCCTCCAGATTCTTGTAGCCGTCATCTACCGCCCTCCTGGTCCAAACCACCTTGACCCCATTCTCACTTTCCTTCTCTCCTTCTCTCTGCCCACTCTGCTCCTCGGAGACTTCAACATCCACATGGATGTACTCGATGACTCCTCTGACACCTGCTTGCTATCGCTCCTCGACTCTGCCAACCTCCTGCTCCACCATACCTCGCCCACTCACCAACTTGGTCACACCCTCGATCTCGTCATCTACCGCTGCACTATTTTCTCCCTCACCAACTCTGAAATCCCTCTCTCGGACCATAACCTTCTCACCTGCCTCCTCTCTCACACTCTCTCCCCCTCAAATCTGTAGTACTCCCCCACAGAGACCTCCGCTCTCTTGATCCCATCCATCTCTCCGAAAACATCTCTTCCCACCTTGCACCCCTATCCTCTCTTCCCACTCTCTATGATCAGGTTACCACTCTCAACTCCACCCTCTCTACTCATCTCAACCTTCTCGCCCCCCTCTCCCTGCGCCGCTCTCGCTCCACTAACCCACAGCCCTAGGTCTCTGCCTCTGTCCACCTCCTACGCTCCTATGCTCGAGCTGCTGAGCGCTGCTGGAGAAGGTCCAAGCACCAAGCCAACCTTATCCATTTCAAATTTATCTTTTCCTGCCTTAACTCTGCCTTCTCCTCTGCCAGGCAAAACTACTATTCTTCCCTCATTGACGCCCAAGCCCCTCACCCCCGCCAATTGTTCCGGACTTTTAATTCTCTCCTCAGAATTCTCTCCTCAGAATATCTCCTCCCTGTTCCTCCCCCTCCCCCATCCCTCACCCCCAACGATCTGGTCACCTACTTCATCACGAAAATTCACACAATCAGGTCTGAGCTCCCCAAAGTCACCCCTCCTCCTTCTCCATCTCCCCTGCTCCCAACCCTCTCCCCTACTTTCCCATCTTTGCCTGCAGTATCCTCAGAGGAGATCTCCTCCCTCCTTGCAAGTGCCACCCCCTCCACCTGTGCTTCGGACCCCATTCCCGCTCACCTTGAAAAAACCATCGCCCCTTCCCTCCTCCCCTCCTTAACTTCTATCTTTAACCGCTCACTCTCTAATGGCTTCCTCCCCTCTGCCTTCAAACATGCCCATGTCTCCCCCATCCTAAAAAAACCCTCTCTCACCCCAACTTCCCCTTCCAGTTATCGCCCTATCTCCTTCATACTCTTCCTTTCCAAGCTCCTAGAACGAGTCGTCTGCACTCACTGCCTAGAATTCCTTAACTCCAACTCTCTCCTGGACCCCCTCCAATCTGGCTTCCGTCCCCTCCACTCTACCGAGACTGCTCTCTCAAAGGTCACCCATGACCTCCTTCTTGCCAAATCCCATGGCTCCTACTCTATCCTAATCCTCCTCGTCCTCTCAGCTGCCTTTGACACTGTAGACCATCCCCTTCTCCTCCACACCTTATCTCACCTTGGCTTCACGGACTCCTTCCTCTCCCGGTTCTCCTCTTATCTTTCTGGCCGTTCATTCTCGGTCTACTTCGCAGGCTCCTCCTCCCCCTCCCATTCTCTAACTGAAGGGGTTCCTCAAGGGTCAGTTCTTGGCCCTCTTCTGTTCTCCATCTACACTCACTCCCTTGGTGGACTCATTCACTCCCATGGGCTTCAACTATCATCTCTATGCAGATGGCACACAAATCTACATCTCCTCCCCTGTTCTCTCCCCCTCCCTTCAGGCTCGTATCTCCTCCTGCCTCCAGGACGTCTCCACGTGGATGTCTGCCCGCCACCTAAAACTCAAACTGAGCTCCTTATCTTCCCTCCCAAGCTCTGTCCTATTCCTGACTTCTCTGTCACTGTGGATGGTACGACCATCCTTCCCGTCTCTCAAGCCTGCAACCTTGGGTGTCATCCTTGATTCAGCTCTCTCATTCACCCCACACATCCAATCCGTCACCAACGCCTGCCGGTCTCACCTTTACAATATCGCCAAGATCCTCCCTTTCCTCTTCATCCAAAAGGCTATCTTACTGGTACAAGCTCTCATAATATCCCGGCTGGATTACTGTGTCAGCCTTCTCTCTGATCTCCCTTCCTTCTGTCTCTCCCCGCTCCAGCCTTCTTCATTCCACTGCCCGGATCATCTTCCTGCAGAAACGCTCTGGGCATGTCACTCCCCTCCTCAAAATCCTCCAGGGGTTGTGTATCAACCTCCACACAAAACAAAAACTCTTCACTCTGGGCTTCAAGGCTCTCCATCACCTTGCCTCTTCCTACCTCTCCTCCCTTCTCTCTTTCTACTGCCCACCCCACACGCTCCGTTCCTCTGCCGCTCACCTCCTCACCGTTCCCTGTTCACGCTTATTCTGCCACCGACCCTTGGCCCACGTCCTCCCGCTGTTCTGGAATGCCCTCCCTCCTCACCTCCGCCAAACTCTCTTCCCCTCTTCAAAGCCCTACTGAGAGCTCACCTCCCTCAAGAGGCCTTCTCAGATTGAGCTTCCCCTTTTCCCTCTGCTCCCTCTGCTGCCTCTCTGCCCCGCCTTCACCTCCCCTCAGCTGAGCTCCCTTTCTCCCTTTCCCTCTGCTCCTCCCCCCTCTCTTCCCCTCCCCTCAGCACTGTGCTCATTTGTATATATTTTTATTACCCTATTTATTTTGTTAATGAGATGTACATCCCCTTGATTCTATTTATTCCGATTAAGTTGTCTTGATTTTGTCCATCTGTCTCCCCCAGTTAGACTGTAAGCTCGTTAATGGGCTGGGATTGTCTCTCTCTGTTGCCAAATTGTACATTCCAAGCGCTTAGTACAGTGCTTTTCACATAGTAAGCTCTCAGTAAATACTATTGAATGAATGAATTAATTAATTAATTAATGAGGTTGGGCCATCCCGCCTTTGCCTTCCTGGCCTGGGCCTGAACCTTTCTAGTTCCAGGTCGGGACACCCTGCTTTTGCCTTGCAGGTTGGGCCACGCCGCCTTTGCTTTCCACCTTGCCCTCCCCCCACCCACCACCACCACCTTTGCCTTCCAGTCCTGGCCTCTAACCTTTCTCATTCCAGGCTGTGCCCAGTTGCCTTTGCCTTCCAGGCCTGGCCCCAAACACTTCTCTTTCCAGGTTTAGCCCCCTCACCTTTGCCTTCCCGGCCTGGCCCCGAACCCTTCTCGTTCCAGGTAGGGCCACCCCGCCTTTGTTTTCCAGATTTGTCCCCCTCGCCTTCGCCTTCCAGGCCTGGCCCCGAACCCTTCTCATTACAGGTTTGGCACCACCACCTTTGCCTTCCCGGCCTGGCCCCAAACTCTTCTCGTACCAGGTTGGGCCTCTCTGCCTTGGACTTCCTGGCCTGGGCCCAAACCCTTCTGTTTCCAGGTTGGGGCTACCTGCCTTTGCCTTGCAGTTAGGGCAACACCACCTTTGCCTTCTAGGTTGGGCCCCTCACCTTGGCCTTCCAGACCTAGCCAGAACCCTTCTCTTTCCAGATTGGGCCCCTCCACCTTTGAGTTCCAGGCCTGGGCCCCTGTCTTTGCCTCCCAAGCCTTGCCCCTAACACTTCTTGTTCCATGTTGGGCCACCTTTCCTTTCCCTTCCAGGTTTGGCCCCACACCCTTCTCCTTTCAGGTTGGACCACCCCCACCCCCACCCCCACAGCTGCCTCCCAGGTCTGGCTCTGAAGTCTTTGTGTTCCAGGTTTGACTCCCCAGCCTTTGCCTTCCAGGCCTGGCCCTGAAGCCTTTTCGTTCCAGGTTAGGTCCCCCTGCCTTTGCCTTCCTAGCCTGGCCCTGAGCCTTCCCGTTGCAGGCTTGCCCTCCAAGCCCCCTGCCTTTCCCATTCCAGCCTGGCCCCGAAAATTTCTCGTTCCAGGTTGGCTCTCCCAGCCTTTCCCTTCCCGGCCTGGCCCTGGAGGAGGTGCACCTTCAGCAGGGTACTGAAGGGAGGAAAAGCGATTGGTGGTTTTGAGGAGGGAGGCCCAAATCAATCAAGTGAATCAATCGGTCAAATTGAAGTGATCCGGGGGGGGGGTAGGATGAGGGCAAGGTGATCAGCGGGGAGACAGGGGAGATGGAGGCACAGTGAGAAGGTTAGCACCAGAGGAGCAGAGTGTGTGGGCTAGGATGTAGAAGAAGAGAAGGAAGGTGAGGTAGGAGGGGTCAAGGTGTTTGAGAGCTTTAAAGTCAATAATGAGGAGTTTTCGTTTGATATAGAGTTGGATAGGCAACCACTGAAGATTTTTGAGGAAGGAGTTGACGTTCAGAACGTTTCTATAGAAAAATAAACCCTATTGAGTAATCTCACATGTGGCCTCTTTGGCAAGATCCAGTCTGTGGAGCCAAACCACCCTCCTCTAGTTAACAAGGCAGGGGAAGGAGAGAGAGGACAAAAATCTGTTGAGAAACCAGCTGGCTCCCATCTCCACCTGTATAATGATAATTGTGGTGGCATTTATTAAATGCCCACTACGTGCCCAGCCCTGTACCAAGCCCTAGGTAGTTTCAGGATTATCAGGTCAGGCTAAGTCCCTGTCCCACATGGAACTTACATTATAAAAAGAAGGGGGAGGAGGTATTGAATTACAATGTTAAAGTTATTATTTTCATTATTAATAATAAGGGCATTAGTTAAGCACTTACTATGTGCCAGGCACTATACCAGGAGGTGGGGTGGAAGTAAGCAAATCAAGTTGGACACAGACCCTCTCCCATTTGGAGCTAATACCATGACTTCTGATTACTTTTTTTTCCAATTTTGAATGGCAAAATATCCCTATTCTAGTCACTCTTTTGGATGCTGGTATTTCTGGTTGCTGCAGAGAGTCTATCCAAATGTTTGTGGAAGAGTTACAATAGTTATAAAATCATGATAAGCTCACAATCAATGATATCGAGCACTTACTGTGTGCAGAGCACTGTACAAAGCATTTGGGGGAGTCCAATTCATCCTAGTTGGAAGACAGGTTCCCCACTCACAACGAGCTTACAGTCTAGATGGGGAGACAAACATTAATATAAATTATAGAGAGGGAAAATAATAGAATGGAAGCATAATTGATGACTTGATACTGTTTGAAATGAAAAGGCTTTTCCCACTCTCATGCAGCAGATGGTTGGAGAGATGGATTTGGGAGTCATTCATACTGACATGGTAGCTGAAGCCATGTCATAATTGTTCCTATAATGGCATTTAAGTGTTTAGCAGTGTGGCCTAATAAAGAGAGACTGGGGCCGGGGGTCAGAAGGACCTGGCTTCTGATCCCAGCTCTGACACTTGTCTGCTGTGTGACCCTGAGCAAGTCACTTCACTTCCCTCTCAATTCAGTCACTTCATTTGTGAAATGGGGATAAGGACTGTCAACCCCACGAGGGACATGGACTGTATACAACCTGATTAGTCTGCATCTCCTTTTGTGCTTAAAACAGTGCATGGTACATGGTAAACACTTAACAAATATCATTACAACTACAGAACTAAATGCAGGGGTAGATACTGGTTAATCCAGTCCTGTATTCCCTGCCCTCAACGAGTTTAAAGTAGGGATTAAATCTGTGAGCCCCATGTGGGACATGGACTTTGTCCAACCTAATCAGCTCATAGCTACCCCAGCACTTAAAACACTGCCTGGCACATAATAAGGAGCTGAACAAATACCACTGGAAAAAAAGGAGACTTCAGAAAGGTGGAATGAGAGTCTTATTACACTGAAGAAAACTTCCAAGTCATGTCTCATCCTCTTTTCTGCTACAAACATCTGGGTAAGCTCATTGTGGGCAGGAGACATGTCTACCAACTGTGTTGTATTGTTCTCTCTCATGCACTCAGTCCAGTGCTCAGCACACAGTAAGCACTCAGTAAGTACTGCTGATTTACTCTAGACCATCCCTCTGAGCTGTAAGCTCATTGTTGGCAGGGAACATGTCTACTGACTCTGTTCTATTGTCCTCTCCCAAGCTCTTAGTCCACTGCTCTACACACAGTAAATGCCCAATAAATTCCATCGCTTTGACTGAACAAGTGGTTAAGGCCTGGGGGAACTGTGCATCTGTTGGACTCTCTGAGTGGAGCTCATCACTGATTAATTCACGGGAGGAGTCTACACATCATCACCTGGTCACCTGCTCCGTGAACCTGAAGCCAAAGGACTTTTCCTGATGTTCATGGTTTGTTTGCTGCAGAATCAGGGCCTGTGGCCTGTCTGACTTTAGAAAACTAATGTTTCCCAATCCAGCTTCTGTCAGCAGAAGCATCCAAAGCAGCGGAATCGAAATACCCAATGACCTGCTAATTGCAGTGCAGGGGGAAATTAACTGGCATAATTCATTAGCTGGATGGATGGTTCCAGTGTCGCCTCTCTCCCATGAGACCGAGGATCCTCTTCCCCATCTTTAGAGGAGGCATTTATGGTGAGTTCCAAGACCCCTGATTCTGGCCCCAGTTGGCTCTAAGCCCTGGGAGGAGGAAAGCCCCACAGATCTTCTCCAGAACTCTGCAGATTGGAGTTGGATGACAAGGGGAGAATCCTACTGGCTACTTCACCCTCTGCAGTTGCAGCTTATATCAACTCTCTACCCTTGAAGTTTATCCTCCTTCCCTTGGGCAGTCCCGTCAATTCCCAAATGCACCCCACCATTGAAAGATGGAGCTCTGTAATTCACTCCCACTCAAAGGGGTGTGTGTGTGTGTGTGTGCTTGCATACATTAAAGATGGGGTTAGCTTTTGGGAGCGTAATGAGGAGGGGGCTGCCATAGTCAGCAAGAAAGCTGGTTCTGGACTCATGAAATGGGGCTCAATGCAGGGAGCTGGCTTTGGCTTGACCAACAGAGCAGACCTGGAGCTCTGCACACCCCTGTCCACAAGTGGATACCTTCTTCACGTGTGATAGTAGTAGCTCCTATCAAATTTGGGACACCCCCCCCCCCCCTGTGCCCACAACAATGCAATTCCCAACTCTAATCCTCATGGAGAGATGGAGCCAGGAACTGTGCCGCCACCTCTAAGTGAAGGTGTTGTTTGTGGTTGGTGAATATGTTTGGGTTTGAATTTCCATGCTTCCAAGTTCATCTCTGGAGGAGGAGAAGAGAGAGAGGAGGGGGCTGCCACCCCCAGCACAAAGGCTGGTACTGGAAATGGCAACTGGGACTCTGTGCAGGGAACTTGTTCTTTCTGACCCGATTGTGGAACTGAGAAGGCCTGGGTCCCTTAATTCTTTAGGTGGATCAAACCTCCCACTGCCCACAGTTCTGTAGCAGACTCATCTTGCATAACTTCAGGCTCAGAGAAGGAGCTTTTGTGGTCTTGACAGTGGTAGCTTCTGGGGCGTGGTCGGAGGGAGAAGTCTAGCGTCAGGAGTAGGACAGGGTGGCATTAGCATATCAACCCTGTTCCTCTTTGAGGATCAGAGCCATGTGGACTTAAGTTCTAGAGCAGGAGTGCAGGAACTGAATTCTATCAAGTCTTTCATTGTTCTGGGCATCCAGTCCCTGGAGAATGACCAACAGACTTGGGAATATGAAGATGGGGTGGGTTAAGGGTTTTGAGCTGCAGGATATAGTAATTTGCTTAATAATAATAATATTAATTACGGTATTTGTTAAGTGCTAACTATTTGCCAAGCACTGAGATAGATCCAATGTAATCAGGCTGTCACATGGGGTTCACAGTCTTAATCCCCATTTTACAGCTGAGGCAACTGAGGCACAGAGAAGTTAAGTGACTTGCCCAAGGTCACAGCAGACAAGTGGCAGAGATGGGATTAGAACCCACATCCTCTGTCTCCCAAGCCTGTGCTCTTTCCACTAAGCCACTCTGCTTGGGAGATAATAATAATGATGGTATATGTTAAGCACTTACTATGTGCCAAGCACTGTTCTAAGTTCTGGAATAGATACAAGGTCATCGGGTTGTTCCATGTGGGGTTTACAGCCTTAATCCCCATTTCACAGATGAGGTAACTGAGGCACAGAGAATGTAGGTGACTTGCCCGTGGTCTTCCCACTAAGCCACAATGGCGTTGCTGCAATTGTCAAACCTTACCTCTACTGGGCAATCCACATTTCAAGAAGACTCATGTTTGTAACCTGGATGGTTTGCGCCCCCCATCTCTCCCTTTCTATCAGACAATTGGCTCTCCTGGAGTCTGAAGTGTCCAACAGATGTGATTCTTAGCGGGTGATGGAGGACAGGACGAGGAGACTTGGGCCTCTATAGTCACTTACTCAGGTGAGTCTTCTGGAATCAGATCTCATAACACCAGAGCTCACACGCCAGACATGATGGAGTGCTTACTGTGTGCAAAGCACTGCAAAGAGAGCTTGGGAGACTATAGTAGGACAGACACATTCCCTGCCCACAACCGCAAGGCCTAGTGGCAAGAGCAATGGCATGGGAATCAGAGGATGTGGGTTCTAATCTCATCTCTGCCACTTGTCTGCCTTGTGACCTTGGGCAAGTCACTTAACTTCTCTGTTCCTCAGTTCCCTCATCTGTAAAATGGGGATTAAGACTATGAGCCCCACGTAAGACAGTCTGATCACCTCGTAACTACCCTAGCGCTTAGAACAGTGCTTGTCCCATAGTAAATGCTTAACATATAGCATAATAACTCAGTATCGTACTCCTCCAGCATGTCCTACAGTTAGCACACAGTCCATGCTCAATAATCACTATTCATTCAGTAGTATTTATTGAGTGCTTACTATGTGCAGAGCACTGTACTAAGCGCTTGAAATGTACAAATTGGTAACAGATAGAGACAGTCCCTGCCCTTTGACGGCCTTACAGTCTAATCGGGGGAGACAGACAGACAAGAACAATAGCAATAAATAGAATCAAGGGGAAGAACATCTCATTAAAACAATACAAATAATAGAATCAAGGTGATGTACATCTCATTAACAAAATAAATAGGGTAATGAAGATATATACAGTTGAGCGGACGAATACAGTGCTGAGGGGATGGGACGGGAGAGGGGGAGGAGCAAAGGGAAAGGGGGGAGAAGAGGGTTTAGCTGCAGAGAGGGGAAGAGGTGAGGGGGGTAGAGGGAGCAGAGGGAAAAGGGGAGCTCAGTCTGGGAAGGCCTCTTGGAGGAGGTAACCTTTAAGTAGGGTTTTGAAGAGGGGAAGAGAATTAGTTTGGCGGAGGTGAGGAGGGAGGGCGTTCCAGGACCGCGGGAGGACGTGGTCCAGGGGTCGATGGTGGGATAGGCGAGAACGGGGGACGGTTAGGAGGTGGGCAGCAGAGGAGCAGAGCGTGCGCGGTGGGCAGTGGAAAGAGATAAGGGAGGAGAGGTAGGAGGGAGCAAGGTGATGGAGAGCCTTGAAGCCTAGAGTGAGAAATTTTTGTTTTGTGCGGAGGTTGATAGGCAACCACTGGAGGTTTTTAAGAAAGGGAGTGACATGCCCAGAGCGTTTCTGCAGGAAGGTGAGCCGGGCAGCAGAGTGAAGAATAGACTGGAGCGGGGAGAGATAGGAGGAAGGGAGCTCAGAGAACAGGCTGACACAGTATGACACCAGTATGTTTTCATCTCATTCTCTCCTTAGCGGCTAGAGCACTGGTCTGGGAGTCTAAAGGTAAAGTCTTCTAATCTTGGCTCGGCCAATTGTCTGCTGTGTGGCCTTGGGTAAGTCACTTCACTCCTCTGTGCTTCAGTTATCTAATTTGTCTAATGGGTCTTGAGACTGTGAGCTCCACATGGGACAAGGACTGCATCCAACCCAATTTTTTATGTATCTATCCCAATGCTTAGTACAGTGCCTGGTATATTTTAAAGCGCTAAAGAAATACCACAATTATTATTTATCATTTTCATTATTATTACCATTAACTACCCCTTCTGTACTCACCCACTGCACTTCTGTACACAGAATGCATAGTTTACAGATATGCACATAAATGCTGCGGGGCAAATAGTGGATGTCTAAAGGTCACAGATACAAGGGCGTTGACTATGCAGAAGGGCGAAGAAGCTGGGGAGGAAAGATAGCTTAATCAGAGAAGGCCTGTTGGCAGAGTCGAGACCTTAATAACGCTTTGAAGAAAGGGAGAGTGATGGTCCGGCCTATTTGGAGAGGGAGGGAGTTCCAGTCCAGAGGGAAACCGTGGAAAGGTAGGCCGTGGAAAAGGAGTCGGAGGCTACATAGACGAGATGGAGGCCCAAGGAGATAGCCGGCGCTGTTGGAGCAAAATACCACCAAGTGGCGATAGAGAGGCGCGGCGACCCAGATCTAGGAAAGAAACAGCGCCGCCTGTGGCTACAGCTCGGGCTTGCACATCAGAAGGACTTAACACCTCAACCAGACCCCGCCACCTGTCTTCTAGGTGACCTTGGGCAAATCAACTAACTTCTCTGCGTCTCAGTTACCTCATCTCTAAAATGGGGATTAAGACTTGAGAGTCCCATGTGGGAGGTGGACTACGTCCAAACTGATGGGCTTCTCTCCTTGGTGAGAGCTTCACAAATACCATGAAAAGATCAGTGCCAGCCGGAGGTGATAGAGAGACGAAGCCTCGGAGAACAATAGCTAGTTTCATCGTGGGTCTATTGAGAAGGGCAGCCTTCTAGGCCAATGTCTGTTGCCACCAGGTGGCGATAGGCACAGTTGCCCAGATTTTCTATTAGTGCCACCAGGGAGGCAGCTGTTCTTAGATCCGAAGGTGATTCTGGTTCCAGGGACTAGGGACATCTCTCCAGAGCAGTTGCTCAATGCTTCTCCTCGGCCTCGAGGATTATCTCTCTTATGCTGTGGGCAGACTCAACTCCCAGATTTTCCCTCTTACTGAATGGACTGCATTGCTACCCCAAAGAGAAGGGGGGAGGGTGTGTGCGTGTGTAATGGGGGGAAGAAGAGTGATGAGGCAGATGCCACTTATGGGAGAACAGGGGTCTGGGCTCTGTGCAGGAAGCTAGTTCTGTCTGATTTGCCTTGAGAAGACCCAAGGCCCTTAATACCACAGATGGGATAAGCCTCTCTAGGACTACAGTCCTGACTGCAGGGTCACTGCACAGCCTCACTCTCCAGGGAAGGGACCTTTTGGGGCTTACTGTGGAAGTTTGTGGTTTCTAATATCAGGAGGAGATCAGGGTGTCTCCCTTATTTCTCTCTGAGAAGCAGAACTGTGCAGATTCCTGCCTGAAATCCAGTTCATAGCGTTGTGGGCTGGGAGGATAGAGGCAGGTGTTGAATCAGAAACTGAATTCTATCCAATGTGCAGGCAACTCTAAACCTTCAGTCAATCAATTGGATTGATAGAGTGCCTCCTGTGTGCAGAGCACTGTACTAAGCGCTTGGGAGAGTACCCATAGGAAAGACACATTCCCTGCCCATAACAAGCTTACAGCCTAGAGGGGGAGGCAGACATTAATTTAAATAAGTAAGTAAGTAAGTAAATAAATAAATGAATGAATAAATAAGGGCAGATTGTTGCAGTCATCTTAGTGAGGTGGTCTGCCTACAAGCCTCATCTCTCCAGATGATAGGTTTAATGTTTGGTGGAGGAGAAGAAAAATGGAGTCTGCCGAAGACTATGTTGTCTGCAATCTTCAACCTCTCCTTCTCCAGCTATGAGACAGCAGAATCTGCGGAAGACTGAAGGGTTTGGCCACAGAAGCAGAGGGCAGGGCAAAGGGCAGGTGAGGGTACCTGGCCCTTCACTAATCCACATGTGTCTCTTAAGGTCAGGTTCCACAACTCCAGGTGGGTTTCAGTCAGGACTGGTGGAGAAGGAGAAGTGACATTTTGCTTCCATTAGACCCCAAACTATACTGCCTCCTACCCAGAGGAGAGCTCTGCGATGAGTCCTGTGTTTTGGAGGGAGCAGGAGGTGGGTGTTGGGGAGAAGGGGAGCACGAGTCTATCCTGTTGTCTCAGACATAGAAACAGTATTTGACCCCCAACCCCATCAAAAAATCTAGGTTGCCTGCAATCTTTATGACTCCTCCAGCTCTGAGAAAGATATAGACAGACACGTCTATAAACCATTAAAACACAACACACATGCCCAAAATAAAACCAAAATCAGCTCTTTTCCTCTTCACTCCATTCTGTGTCAAATAACAGAAATGAGGGTTTAATTGGGGAAGACTTCTTGGAGGAGATGTGATTTTAGGAGGGCTCTGAAGATGGGGAGAGTAATGGTTTTTCTGCTTTACAAGGCTAGCCTGCTCTGACTACTTTCGGGGTCCAGTATCAGCATGTCAGATGTGTGGGCCGTGAGGAGGGACTCAGAAAGGAAAGAAAGGTGGAGTAGGGGGGTCAGGACAGAGATGAGACCCCTTGGAGAGCTATTTGGAATTTGTGTTTCCCTGGACAAATCCTTTCATGCTAGAGATTCAATCCAATCCTATCCCTTATCCCTGTCCCATCCTACCCTAATCTTTCCCACAGTCATCCCCTCTTCCAATGAAGCTGCTAGGGCTTCTTCCTGGACACCTGATCTCTAACCCAGCTGCTTCAATCAGGTGAATTACTGATGTCAGGCCGCTCCCCCACCTTCGCCCCTACCCACCCTGTATAAGCCTCCAGAGCCTGAGGTTATTTGGATTTGAGTGTGTTGGCTTTGGTATGAGGGGTTGTGGAGTTTAGGGGGATAAGAGGAATGTTTTGGGGGTGAAGGAGGTGTGGAGTTTGGGGTAACTTTGAATCTGCTCACTGTCTTGCTTACTAGGGGCTCTTCTGGGCTGGGTAATTTCCTTAAAGGTGTCCTTGTCAGGCTGTTATGTGGAGGTATAATCTTTCCCTTTCCTGACCTTGATTTGTGCCTGTGAGCGAAGTGGGTAATGGGGTGAAGGGCCTAACACTCCATTTCAGAAGGCTTCTTGGCCACTCAAACTGCCTCTTTGTTCTCCAACCTTTCTCTGTGGCTGTGGAAATTCCAAGAGACACTCCCTTCCTGCAATTAATCACTGGTGTTACTGTGTTTACTATGTGTAGAGCACTGTACTACATGGTTAAAGAGAGTGCAGTACAACAGTAAAACAAAATTAACAGACATGTTCACTGCAGCCCCTGACTCACCACCTACAGACTTGTCCCCACTTTTCTGCTCTCCTTCACTTACACCTTCGAGATATCCTTGTCTCCCACATACTACCAGAGTTCCCTTTCAATCTTATAGGTCCAGCATCAGTTAAATGGGAAGGACCCAATTAATACAATAAAGGTAAGGTAAGGATATATACCTAATTGTTGTGCGGGGTATAGTTCAGTCCTTGGTGGGTGTGTCTAAGTGCATGGGTGAGTTGAAAGGGTAAAGTGTGTGTGTGTGTGTGTGGTGGGGTTGGGCATGGGGAGGATCTGAGTTTTAGTCAGGGAAGGCTTACTGAAGAAGAAACAATTTCAGATAGCACTCTTAAAGTTTTGGGAGACCACTGGTATGTCCACTCTGTAGGTGGAAGGCTGTGTGGGGATGAGTTGAGATGGATGTGGTCCACATGAGACACGATGAGCTTTCTGGATCTTGCAGGAGCTTCCTAAACTCAACTCAGAGCCATCTGGAGGTGGATGTCTAAGGGGTCCTGGTGATGGGAAGAGAGGGACCAGCCTCCTTGCCTACCAAAAGCTTCTTATACTACCTGGCTGTGAAGACTGCTCTTTCTTTAGGTAGAGTGCATAGAAGCTGAGCTTCCATCTCTAAGGGAAGGTGATGGGGGCATGTGAGGATGATTAAAGGTTATTTGCAGGAGAGGAAGGAGGTGGTGAGTAGAGGGTCCTATCACTCTCAGCACTGAGGCTGGTTCTACAAACTGGAACTAAGGCTCTGTGGAAGGAAGTGGTTCTGTCAGGCTTGACTGTGGGGCTGAGAAGATCCAGGATCCTTAATTTTATAGATGGGTTAATCCTCCCTGAACCCACAGTCCTGTCCAGAGGGTCACCATGCACATCCTTCGTCCCTCCAGAGCTGGAGGGAGTTGGGCGGGTGCAGGGGGGTGGGGGCACTCTAGGGTTAAGAGTGAAGCTGGCTAAGTGCTTTCTGGCTTGCTTGCTGGGAGAGCTTCTAGGTCAGGTAATTTCCCCAGTGACCTCCTTGCAGGACTGTTCTGTGGGGTGAGGGGGGTATCATCCCTCACCCATCCTGACCTCATGCCCTTGTTGTGGGTGGGAGGATGCGTAGTGTCATTTAATGGAAAGAACATAGGCTTAGGAGTCAGAGGATGTGGGTTTCTAATCTCGGGCCCTGCCACTTGTCTGCTGTGTGACCTTGGGCAAGTCATTTAACTTTCTGGGCCTCAGTTACCTCATCTGTAAAATGGGGATTAAGACTGTAAGCCCCACATGGGACAACCTGAATACACTATGTCTATCCCAGCGCTTAGAGCAGTGTTTGGCACAAAGTCAGGGCTTAAAATAATGTCATAATAATTATTCTTATTATCATTAGTAGGGTGAAGGGTTTCATGATCCATCTCAGATGGCTCCCTTGCCACTCAAACTGCCTCTTTCTGTAGCTGTGGAAGTTCTCAGAGGTACTATGCTCTTGCACTTGCAATCAATCAGTGGTATTTATTGAGTGCTTAGTATGTGTAGAGTACTGTACTAAGTGCTTGGGAGTGTAAAATGCAACATATTTAGCAGACACATTCCCTGCAGTTCTGACACACCACATCAGTATACCTTTCCCCACTTTTCTGCTCTCATTATGGTGTCTCCCTTCCTAATGCCTTCTTATGTGCTTGTCTTCTCCATGCTCCAAGAATCCTCTTTCAGTCTTAGAGGTCCACCATTAGTTCTATGGGGTGGACCCAGATGATACAGTACAGGTAAGGGAAGGATCTGAGTATAAGGTTATGTGCCTAATTACTGGAATATTTCAGTGCTTAGTGGGCTGGACTACGTGCATGGTTGAGCTGAAAGGGGAAATAAAGTGAGTGTATATGTGTAGGTCACTCTTTCCATTCTCTTTTCCCAAGGAAGAAACCCTGGTGTGAGTGCTGGTGGCTTCTGGCAATATAGTGCTACCCATCAGTGTGTCCACCCCATTCTTCTCTGAGAAGAGTTGAGTGGGCTCTAAATGAGTCGTGAGGATGGGGAGGACAAAGTAGCCATTGTATTAAAAAGTGAATTATCCCTTAGATGGCTGCTGGACATCCAGTCCCTTGAGGAAAAGCCATCATCATCATCACTTAACAAATACCATCATTATTATTATTATTATTATCATTATCATTAAATAGAGGAAATAGGTCTTAGCTGGGGAAGACCTCTTGGAGAAGATGTGATTTTAGGAAGTCTCTGAAGGGGGGTGGGGGGAGAATGGTGGTATGTCTGCTTTGAAGGGACAGGTTGCCCTAACTGTTCCTTGGATCCAGTTCATTCAGTAGTATTTATTGAGAGCTTACTATGTGCAGAGCACTGTACTAAGTGCTTGGGATATACAATCGCAACTGATAGAGACAATCCCTGCCCAGTGATGAGTTTACAGTCTAATCGGGGAGACAGATGGACAAAAACAAAACAACATAAACACGATAAATAGAATCAAGGGGATGTATACCTCATTAACAAAATAGATAGGGTAATAAAAATATATACAACTGAGCACAGTACTGAGGGGAGGGGAAGGGAGAGGGGGAGAGCAGAGGGAAGGGGGCTTAGCTGAGGGGATGTGAAGGGGAAAAGGGAGGGACCAGAGGGCGGAGGGAGGCATTCCAGGACAGCAGTAGGACGTGGGCCAGAGGTCGACGTGGGATAGGCATGAACAGCGGAACGGTAAGGAGTGAGCGGCAGAAGAGCAGACCGTACGGGGGTGGCAGTACAAGAGAAGGGAGGTGAGGTAGGAGGGGGCAAGGTGATGGAGATGCCTTGAAACCGCAGGAGTGAGAAGTTTTTGTTTTGGCGAGGTTGATAGCAACCACTGTAGGGGTTTGGAAGAGGGAACTGAGACAGATGGGGAAGGTAGGGTGGGGGAACAAGACAGAGATGAGACCCACTGGAAAGCTGTTGAATTTATGTTTCTATGGACAAACCGCATTTTAACAGAGAGGTAACGAGTAGACAGAGAAGTGGAGAGGCCCAAGGTTACATAAAGGGCAGGGCTGGGAACAGAACACATGACCTCGGGCTAGAGATGTTTTCCCCTAAGATGTCGCCCCTAACTAACCTTTGCCCATCTCTTAAACCTTTTCCCCTCACCTAACCTTTTCACCTCGCCTAACGTTTTGCCTACTCTATACTTTTTTCCCCTAACCTTTCCCCCTAACACAAACCCCTTCCATAGACTGAACTTTTCCCCAGCCTAACCTTTTCCCCTAGCCTAACCTTTTCCCTAACCCAACCTTTACACTTAGCCGAATCTTTTCCTGTAGCCTAACCTTTCCCCTAGCCTAACTTTTTCCACCAGCCTAACCTTTTCCCTGACCTAAATTTTACATTGGCTAACCTATTCTCCTGGCCGAACTATATTCCTTAGCATAAACATTTCCCTTAGCCTAACCTTTTCCCCTAGCCTAGTCTTTTCCCCCAGCCTAAACTTTCCCCTAAGCCACCCACTTTCCATAGTCTAAACATTTCCCCTAGCCTAACCTTTTCCCCTAAAGTAACCTTTACGTGGAGCCGGACCTTTTCCCGTAGCCTAACCTTTCCCATTGCCTAACTTTTCCCCAGCCTAACCTTTTCCACCAGCCTAACCTTTTCCCTGACAAAGTTTTCCCTTGTCCTAAACTTTTCCCCTGGCATAACCTTTCCCCTGACCTAACCTTTTCACCTGATCTGACCTTTTCCCTTAGCCTAACCATTTCCCATAGCCTAACCTTTTCCCCTGGCCAAACATTTTCCCCAGTCCTAGCCATTTCCCCAACCTAACAATTTCCCCTTACCTAACCATTTCCCATAACCTAACCATTTCCCCTATCCTAAGCTTTTCCCCTAGATTAACCTTTTCCCTTGACCTATCCTTTTCCCCTGCCTAACCTTTTCCCTTGACCTAAGCTTTTCCCCTGACCTAACCTTTTCCCCTGACCTAAGCTTTTCCCTTAGCCTAACCTTTTCCCCGGCGAAACATTCCTAACATTTTCCCCTAACCAAACCTTTTCCCCTAGCCAAATCTTTTCCCCTAGCCTAAAACTTTTCCAGTAACCCTACCTTTTGCCCTAGCCTAATGATTTCCTGTAGCCTAACCTCTCCCCTAGCCCAATCTTTCCCCTGGCCTATCCTTTTCACTTAGCCTAACCTTTTCCCTTGAACTATCCTCTTTCCCCTGACCTATCCTTTTCCCCTGACCTAACCTTTTCCCCTAACCTAACCTTTTCCCTTAGCCTAAGCTTTTCCCTTAGCGTAACCTTTTTCCCTGACCAAATGTTTTCCCATTCCTAAACTTTTCCTCTAACCTAACCTTTTCTCCTAACCTAACCTTTTCACATAGCCTAGCCTTTTCGCCTAACCTAACCACTTCCCATAGCCTAAAACTTTTCCTCTAAACTAACTTTAATACGTAAGCCTAACCTTTTCCCCTATCCTAACCTTTTCCCCCATCCTAACCTTTTCTCCTAACCTAACCTTTGCTCCTAGCCTAAGTTTTTTCCCAGGCCTCCCTTTCCCCAGGCCTAAATTCTTCCCTTAGCCTAATCTTTTCCGCTAGCCTAACAATTTGCCAAAGCCTTACCTCTTCACCTAGTCTATCCTTTTCCGTTAGCCTAAACTTTTCCCTTGCCTATCCTTTTCCCTTAGCCTAACCTTTTCCCTTAGCCTTACCTTTTCCTAAGCCAAATAATCTCCCCAACCCTAGCCTTTTCCCCTAGCCTAACCTTTTCCCCTAGCTTAACCTTTTCCCCTAGCCTAATGTTTTCCTTTACCCTAAGCATTTCCCCTGGCCTAACCTATTCCCCTTGCCTTAACCTTTTCCCCTGCCCTACCTTTTCCCCTGCCTAACCTTTTCCCCTGGCCTAAGCTATTCCTCAACCTAAACTTTTCCCCTGGCCTAAACCTTTCCCCTAGCCTAACCCTTTCCCTTGGCCTAACCTTTCCCCCTTGCCTAATCTTTTCCCCATCTTAACCTTTTCCCCTGGCTTAAACCTTTCCCCTGGCCTAACCTTTTCCCCTGGCCTAACCCTTTTAACCCAGCCTCATCTTTTCCCCTGGCCTAAACTTTTCCCATGGCCTAACCTTTTCCCCTGGCCTAACCTTTTACCATGGGTAACCATTTCCCCTAGCCTAACCTTTTCCCCTAGCCTAACATTTTCCCCTAGCTTAACCTTTTCCCCTAGCCAAAGCTTTCCCCTAGCCAAACCTTTCCCCTAGCCTAACCTTTTCCCCTATCTTTAACTTTTCCTGCGGTCTAACCTTTTCCTCTAGCCTAAACTTTCCCCTAGCCTAAACTTTTACCTTGGCCTAATCTTTTCCCTGACCAAACCCTTTTAACCCAGCCTCACCTTTTCCCCTGGTCTAAACCTTTCCCCTGGTTCTTTTCCCATGGCCTAACCTTTTCCCATGGCTAACCATTTCCCATAGCCTAACCTTTTCCCCAGCCTAATCTTTTCCCCTTGTCTAGCCTTATCCCCCAACCTAAACTTTCCCTAAACCCAGCCACTTCCCATAGCCTAAACATTTCCCCTAGCCTAACCTTTTCCCCTACACTAAACTTTGCACTGAGCCGGACAATTTCCCGTAGCCTAACCTTTCCACTCGCCTAACCTTTCCCCTAGCCTAACCTTTGCCACCAGCCTAACTTTTTTCCTGATTTAAAGTTTTCCCTTGGCCTAACCTTTTCCCCTGGCATAACCTTTCCCCTGACCTAACCTTTACCCCTGACCTAACCTTTTTAGGCCAAGTTTTCCCTTGGCCTAAACCTTTCTCCTGATTTAACATTTGCCTCTGGCCTAACATTTTCCCTTAGCCTAACATTTTACCCTGGACTAATATTTTCCCCATTCTCCTAAGATTTTCCTCTAACCTAAACTTTTCCCCTATCATTAACTTTTCCTCTGGCTTATCCTTTTCCCCTACCTAACCTTTCTCATAACCTAACCTTTTCCCCTAGCCTAACCTTTTCCCCTAGCCAAAACTTTCTCCTGGCCAAACCTTTCCCCTAGCCTAACCTTTTCCCCTGGCCTAATCTTTCCCCTGACCTAACCTTTTCCCCTGAACTAACCTTTTCCCCTGAACTAACCTTTTCCTCTGAACTAACCTTTTCCCTTAGCCTAACCGTGTCCCTTAGCCTAACCTTTTCGCTTGGCCAAACATTTTCCCCAATTCTAACCTTTTCCCCTAACCTAACCATTTCCCCATACCTAACCATTTCCCCTAACCTATCTTTTTCCTCTAGACTAACCTTTTCCCTTGGCCTATCCTTTTCCCCTGCATAACATTTCCTCTGACCTAACCTTTTCCCTTGACCTAACCTTTTCCCCTCGCCTAACCTTTTCCCTTAGCCTAACATTTTCCCCTGGCCAAACATTTTCCCCATTCCTAAGATTTTCCTCTAACCTAAACTTTTCCCCTATCGTTAACTTTCCCTCTGGCTTATCCTTTGCCTCTAGCCTAACCTTTCCCCTAGCCTAACCTTTTACCTTGGCCTATCCTTTTCCCTGACCTAACGCTTTAACTCAGCCTCACCTTTTCCCCTGGCCTACCCAATTCCCTTAGCCTAACCATTTCCCCTAGCCTAGACTTTTCCCATAGTCTAGCCTTCTCCCCCAGCTTAAACTTTCCCCTAACCCACCCACTTCCCATAGCCTAAACATTTCCCCTAGCCTAACCTTTTCCCCTAAACTAACCTTTATGACGAGTAGGACAATTTCCCGTAGCCTAACCTTTCCACTCGCCTAAACTTTCCCCAGCCTAACCTTTGACCCCATCCTTTTTCCCTGACTTAAAGTTTTCCCTTGACCTAAACCTTTCTCCTGATTTAACATTTGTCTCTGGCCTAACATTTTCCCTTAGCCTAACATTTTACCCTGGACTAATATTTTCCCCATTCTCCTAAGATTTTCCTCTAACCTAAACTTTTCCCCTATCATTAACTTTTCCTCTGGCTTATCCTTTTCCCCTACCTAACCTTTCCCATAACCTAACCTTTTCCCCTAGCATAACCTTGTCCCCTGGCCTAACCTTTATCCCTGGTCTCACCTTTTCCTCTGGCCTAAACTTTTATCTTGGCCTATCCTTTTCTCTGACCTAACCCTTTAACCCAGCCTCACCTTTTCCCTTAGCTTAATCTTTTCCCCTAGCCTAACAATTTGCCATAGGCTTCACTCTTCACCTAGCCTAACCTTTACCGTTACCTTAAACTTCTCCCTTGCCTAACCTTTTCCCTTAGCCTAACCTTTTCTCTTAGCCTTGCCTTTTCCCCTAGCCAAATATTCTCCCCAATCCTAGCCATTTTCCCCTCCCTAACCTTTTCCCCAAACCTAAGTATTTCACATAGTCTAGCCTTTTCCCCTAACCTAACCTTTTCTTTTCCCTTAGCCCAACCTTTTCCCCTAGCCTAAACTTTTCCCATAGCCTAATGTTTTCCGTGAGCCTGACCTTTACCCCGGCCTAACCTTTTCCCCAGCCTAACCCTTTCCCCTTGCCTAACCTTTTCCCCTCCCTAAACTTTTCCCCTGCCTGAACTTATCCCCTGCCTAACCTTTTCCCCGTCTAACCTTTACCCCTGGCCGAAGCTATTCCTCTTGCCTAACCTTTTCCCATGGCCTAACCCTTTCCCTTGGCCTAACCCTTTCCCCTAGTCTAATCTTTTCTCCAATTTAACCATTTTCCATAGCCTAATCTTTTCTCTGGCCTAATCCTTCCCCTCGCGTAACATTTTCCCCTTGCCTAATCTTTTTGCTGTCTTAACCTTTTCCCATAGGCTAACACTTTCCCCTGGCCTAACCTTTTCCCCTAACCAAACCTTTCCCCTAGCCTAACCTTTTCCCCTGGCCTAAAGTTTACCCCTGGCCTCACCTTTTCCCTTGGCCTAAACTTTTACCTTGGCCTATCCTTTCCCCTGACCTAACCCTTTAACCCAGCCTCACCTTTTCCCCTGGCCTAAACTATTCCCCTGGCCTAGGCTTTGCACCTGGCCTAACTTTTTCCCCTAGCCTAACCTTTTCCCTTGGCCTAAACATTTCCCCTAGCCTAACCTCTTCCCCTAAACTAACCTTTATACCGAACCAGACCTTTTCCCGTAGTCTAACCTTTCCCCTAGCCTAACTTTTTCAACCAGCCTAATCTTTTCTCTGACTTAAAGTTTTCCCCTGGCCTAACCGTTTCCCCTGGCCTAACCTTTCCCCTGACCTAACCTTTTCCCCTCACCTAACCTTTTCCAATGTCCTAATCTTTCCGCCTAGCCTCACCTTTTCCCATAACCTATCCTTTTCCCAACTTTTCTCTTGCCCTAACCTTTCCCCTGACCTAACCTTTTCCATTAGCCTAACCTTTTCCCTTAGCCTAACCTTTTCTCCTGACCAAACATTTTCCCCAATCCTAACTTTTCCCCCTAACCTAACCATTTCCCCTAACCTACACTTTCCCCCAAACCTATCCTTTTCCCCTAGACTAACCTTTTCCCATGGCCTATCCTTTTCCACAGCCTAAACTTTCCCCTGACCTAACCTTTCCCCTTAGCCTAAGCTTTTCCCTTAGCCTAACCTTTTCCCCTGGCCAAACTTTTTCCCATTCCTAACCTTTTCCTCTAACCTAACCTTTGCCCCTAACCTAACCTATTTCCTTAGCCTAACCTTTTCCCCTAGCTTAACCTTTTCACCTAACCTAAACCTTTTCCCCATCCTAAAACGTTTCCAGTAAACTAACATTTTCCCCCAGGCTAATGTTTTCCCTTAGCCTTACCTCTCCCCTAGCCCAATCTTTCCCTTGGCCTATCCTTTTCCCCTAGCCTATCCTTTTACCCTGCCTAACCTTCCTCTGCCCTAACCTTTTCTCCTGACCTAAGCTTTCCCCTTTAGCATAATCTTTTCCCCTGGCCAAACGTTTTCCCAAATCCTAAACTTTTCCCCTAACCTAACCTTTCCCCATAACCTATTTCCCATAACCTCACCTTTCCCCCTAGCCTAACCTTTTCCCATGGTCTATCCTTTTTCCCTAGCCTAACCTTTTCCCCTAGTTTAGCCTTTTCCCCAGCCTAACCTTTCCCCTAACCCAACCACTTCCTATAGCCTAAACCCTTCCCCTGGCCTAACCTTTTCCCATAAACTAACCTTTATACTTAGCTGAACCTTTTCTTGTAGCCTAACTGTTCCCCTGGCCTAACCTTTTCCCCTAGCCTAACCATTTCCCTTTGCCTACCCTTTTCCCTTTCCTAAATTTTCCCCACCTAAACTTTTCCCCTGCCTACCCCTGGCCAAAGCTATTCCCTGGCTTAATCTATTCCCCTTGTCTAACCATACCCCCTGGCCTAAACTTTTCCCCTAGCCTAACCCTATCCCTTGGCCTAACCCTTTCCCCTAGCTTAATCCTTTCCTCTAACTTAACCATTTCCCGAAGCCTAATCTTTTCTCCGGCCTAATCTCCAGCCTAGTGTCACCTTTTCCCCTGGACTAAACTTTTCCCCTGGCCTAACTTTTCCCCCTAGCCTAAGCTTTTCCCCTAGCCTAACCATTTGCCATAGGCTTACCTCTTCACCTAGCCTAAACTTCTCCCTTGCCTAACCTTTTCCCTTAGCCTAACCTTTTCCTTTAGCCTTACCTTTTTCCCTAGCCAAATACTGGTCCCGAATTCATCTCATTTCATTTTGGGACAACCAGCCTTTGTCCTCCAGAATTGCCCCGCCCTCCAGCCTTTGCTTGCAGGTTTGGCCCCAAACCTTTTTCCTTCCTGTTTTGCCCTCCCAGCCTTTTTCTTGGAGGTTTGGCCCCAGACCCTTTTCCTTCCTGTTTGGGCCGGGCAGCCTTTGCCCTAAAGGTTGGGCCCCAAACCCTTTGTGTTCCAGTTTGGGCCCCGCAGCCTTTGCCTTGCAGGTTTAACCCCGACCTCTTTTGGTTACAGTTTGGGCCCCCTCGAGTTTGCCTTGCAGGTGCCCCCCCATCTTTTGCTTTGCAGGTTTGGCCCTGAAATCTTTTGGTTCCACTTTGGGCCCTGCAGCCTTTGCCTTGCCAGTTTGGTCCCGAACCCTTTTGGTTCCAGTTTGGACCCCACAGAGTTTGCCTTGCAAGTTGGGCCCCGAATCCTTTTGGTTTTAGTTTGGGCCCCATAGCCTTTGCCTTGCAGGTTTGTCCCCCCAGTCTTTGTCTTGCAGGTTTGACCCCGAACCCTATTAATTCCAGTTTGGGTCCCACAGACGTTGTCTTGCATGTTGCGCCCTAATGCTCTTGGTTCCAGGTTGGGCCCCACAGCCTTTGCCTTGCAGGTTTTGCCCCAAACCCTTTTGGTACCAGCTTGGCCCCCCTCAGAGTTTGCCTTGCAGGTAATGGCCCGAACCCTTTTGAATTCAGTTTGGGACCCCTAGAGTTTGCGTTGCAGGTTTGGCCATGAATGCTTTTGTTTCAGTTTGGGTCCCACAGCCTTTGCCTTGCTGATTTGGCCCCGAACCCTTTTCCTTCCACTATGAGCCCCACGGTCTTTGCGTTGCAGGTTCGGCCCCGAACACTTTTGCTTCCAGTTTGTGTCCCACAGCCTTTGCCTTGCAGGTTTGGCCCGCAGTTGTTGCCTTGCAGGTTTGGCCTTGAACCCTTATGGTTCCAGTTTGGGTTCCACAACCTTTGCCTTGCATGTTTGGCTCCGAGCCTGTTTCATTTCAGTTTGGGTCCTGCAGCCTTTGTCTTGAAGGTCTGGAGCCGAACTCTTTGGGTACCAGCTTGCCCCCCCTGCCCCCAGACTTTGCTTTGCAGGTAATTCCCCGAACACTTTTGGCTCCAGTTTGGGCTCTGCAGCCTTTGCCTTGCAGGTTTTGCCTCAAACCCTTTTCATTCCACTTTGGGGCCCTCAGCCTTTGCGTTGCAGGTTCGGCCCTGAACCCTTTTGCTTCCAGTTTTATCCCTCAGCCTTTGCCTTGCAGATTTGGCCCCATACACTTTTGGTTCCAGTTTGGGTTCCCTAGATTTTTCCTTGTGAGTTTGGTCCTGAAAACCTTTGGTTCCAGTTTGGGCCCCCTAGAGTTTGCCTTGCAAGTTTGCCCCACCGCCACCCCCCCAGTCCTTGCCTTGCATGTTTGTCCCCGAAACCTTTTCGTACCAGTTTGTACCCCCCAGACTTTGACTTTCAGATTGGGCCCTGAACCCTTCTCATTCCAGTTTGGGCCCCCTAGAGTTTGCCTTGCTGATTTGGCCCCGAACACTTTTGGTTCCAGTTTGGGCCACGCAGCCTTTGCCTTGTAGTTTTAGACTCACATCCTTTTCGTACCAGTTTTGGCCCCCAGGCTTTGCCTTGTCAGTTTGCCTCCCTAGCCTTTGCTTTGCTGGTTTGGCCCTGAACCCTTTTGGTTCTAGTTTGGGCCCCACAGCCTTTGCCTTACATGTTTGTCCCCACATCCTTTGCCTTGCACATTTTGCCCTGAAACCTTTTCGGTCAGATTTGGGCCCCAGAGCCTTTGCCTTGCTGGTTTGGCCCCAAAGCCTTTTGGCTTCAGTTTGGGCCCCACAACCTTTGCCTTGCAGATTTGGCCCCAAATCCATTTGGCTCCACTTTGGGCCCCGCAGACTTTGCCTTGCAGGTTTGCCCCCCGCCCCCGGCTTTGCCTTGCAGCTTTGGCACTGGATTCTTCGGGTTCCACTTTAGGTCTTCTAGCTTATGCCTGGCAGGTTTGGCCCCCAACTCATTTCGTTCCAGTTTTGGCCCCCCAGTCTTGCCTTGCAGGTTTGGCCCCGAACCCTTTTCATTCCAGTTTGGGGGCCCCCACTTTTGACTTCCAGGCCTGATTCTGAACCCTTTTCCTTCCATTCTGGGAGCCCCCGCTTTCGCTATCCAGGCCTGGCCCCGAACCCTTCTTGTTCCATTTTGGTCCCACTAGCCTTTGCATTGCAGGCCAGGCCCAGAAACTTTCTCCTTCCAGTTTGGGCAACCCCCGCCTTTGCCTTCCAATCTACCACCCCCAGCCTTTACCTTGCAGGCCTGGCCCCGAACCCTTTTTTGTTTCAGTTTGGGTCCCCCAGTTTTTGCCTTCCAGTTTTACTCCCGCATGCTTTGTCTTGAAGGTTTGGCCCCGATCCCTTTTCATTCCAGTTAGGGGCCCCATGCTTTTGCCTTCCGGGTCTGTCCCCGAACCCTTTTCATTCCATTTTGGGACTCCCAGCCTTTGCCTTCCAGATTTGCCCACTCAGCCTTTTCCTTGAAGGTATGGCCCCGAACCCTTTTCGTACCAGTTTGAGGCCCCCTGCTTTTGCCTTGCAGGTTTGGCCCCAAACCCTATTCGTTCCACTTTGGGCCCCTGCAGCCTTTGCCTTGCAGGTTTGGCCCCCAAGCCTTTTCGTTCCAGTTTGGGCCCCCCAGACTTTGCCTTGCAGGTTTAGCCCCCGAGGCTTTGTCTTGAAGGTTGGGCTCAGAACCCTTTTCTTTCCATTTGGGCCCCCCAGCCTTTGCAATGCAGGTTTGGCCCCAAACTCTTTTCGTTCCAGTTTGAGCTCCGGAGCCTTTGCCTTCCAGATTTGCCCACTCAGCCTTTGCCTTGCAGGCCTGACCCTGAACGCTATTTGGTCCAGTTTGGGTCCCCCAGTTTTTGCCTTCCTGTTTCAGCCCCTCAGCTTTTTCTTTACAGGTTTGACCTGAACCCTTTTCAGTCCAGTTTGAGCACCCCTGCTCTTGCCTTGCAGGTTTGGTCCTAAACCCTTTTCGTTCCATTTTGGGACCCCCAGCCTTTGCCTGCCAGATTTGCCCCCCAGCCTTTTCTTGCAGGCTTGGCCCTGATCCCTTTTCATTCCAGTTTTGCACCCCCCAGGCTTTGTCTTGCAGGTTTGGCACCGAACACTTTTCGTTTCCAGTTTTGCCCCCTCAGCTTTGCCCTTGCAGGTATGGCCCCCGAACCCTTTTCATACAGTTTGGGGGCCCCTGCTTTTTGCCTTGCAGGTTTGGCCCCGAACACTTTTCATTCCAGTTTGGCTCTCCCAGCATTTGTCTTGCAGGTTTGGCCCCCCAACCCTGTTCGTTCCAGTTTGGCCCCCAAACCCATATTCGTTCCAGTTTGGGTCCCACAGCCTTTGCCTTGCAGGTTTGGCCCTGAATCCTTTTCATTCAGGTTTGGGCCCCGCAGCCTTTGTGTTGCAGTTTGGCCACGAACCCTTTCTATTCCAGTTTGAGCTGCAGCATTTTGTCTTGCAGGTTGGACCCCCCAGCCTTTGCCTTGCAGGTTTTGTCCCAAACCCTTTTTGTTCCAGTTTGGACCCCACAGATTTGGCCCCAATCCTTTTTGTTCCAGTTTCGGTTCCGCAGCTTCTGACCTGCAGTTTGCGGCCTGAGCTTCTTTGTCTTGAAGGTTGAGCTCAGAACCCTTTTCATTCCAGTTTGGGGCCCCAGCCTTTGCAATGCAGGTTTGACTCCGAACTCTTTTCGTTCCAGTTTGAAATCCAGAGCCTTTGCCTTCCAAATTTGCCCACTCAGCCTTTGCCTTGCAGGCCTGGCCCCAAAGTTTTTTGGTCCAGTTTGGTCCCCAGTTTTTACCTTCCTGTTCCAGTCCCCTGCTTTTTCTTTGCAGGTTTGGCCCTGAACCCTTTTCATTACTGTTTCCTCCCGCCCCCCTTGCCCCCCACAGCCGGCACTTTTGCCTTGCAGGTTTAGTCCCAAACCCTTTTCATTCCAGTTTGGGCCCCCCAGCCTTTGCCTTTCAGATTTGCCCCTCCAGCCCTTTCCTTGTAGGCTTGGCCCTGAACCCTTTTCATTCCAGTTTTGCCCCCTCCCCAGGCTTTGTCTTGCAGGTTTGACACCGATCACTTTTCATTCCAGTTTTGCCCCCTCAGCCTTTGCTTTGCAGATAAGGTCCTGAACCGTTTTCATACCAGTTTGAGGCCCCCTACTTATGCCTTGCAGGTTGGGCCCCGAACTCTTTTTGTTCTAGTTTGTTACCCCCAGCTTTTGCCTTGCAGTTATGGCCCTGAACACTTTTCATTCCAGTTTGGGCCTCCCAGCCTTTGCCTTGCAGGCCTGTCCCCAAACACCTTTCGTTCTAGTGTGGGCCCCACAGCCTCTGCCTTGCAGGTTTGTCCCCAAATCCTTTTCTCTCCATTTTGGGCCCCCTCAGCTTTTGCATTGCAGGTTTGGTCCGACCTTTTCTTTCCATTCGGGCTCTGCAGCCTTTGTCTTGCAGGTTTGGCTCCAAACCCTATTCGTTCCAGTTTGGCCCCACTGCCTTTGCCTTGCAGGCTTGTCCCTGAATCCTTTTCTCTCCATTTTGGGCCCCTCAGTTTTTGCATTGCAGGTTTGGCCTGAACTCTTTTTCTTTTCATTCGGGCTCTGCAGCCTTTTGCCTTGCAGGTTTGGCCCCTAGCCTTTGCTTTGCAGGTTTGGCCCCAAACTCTCTTTTGTTCCAGTTTGGGCCCCGCGTCTTGCTTGCAGCTTGCGCCCTGAGCCCTTTCCGATCCAGTTTGGACTCCCCCACTTTTGCCATGCAGCTTTGGCCCCAAACCATTTTCATTCCCAGTTTGGACTTTTCAGCCTTTGCCCTTGCAGGTTTGCCCCCTAGACTTTGCCCTAGTAGATTTGGCCCCTAAAACATTCTTTCACGTTTCCAGTTTGGGCCCCCCCGCAGGCCTTGCCTTGCTAGTCCCCCCCACCCCAACCCAAGCCTTTGCCTTGCAGGCTTGACCCTGAACCTTTTTGTTCCAGTTTTGGGCCTGGCAGTCTTTGCCTTTCAGGTTTGTCCCCGAACCATTCTTCTTCCATTTAGGCCCCCCTGGCTTTTGGCTTGCAGGTTGGGTGCCAAACACTTTCTGGTCCAGTGTTGGGCTCTGCAACCTTTGGCCTTGCCAGGTTCTCTCCCGCCTCTAGCCCTTGCCCTTGCAGGTTTGGGCCCAGTACCTTTTTCGTTCCAGTTTTGGGCCCCCCTACTTTTGCCTTGCAGGTTTGACCCTGAACACTTTTCGTTCTAGTTGGGCACCCCCGCTTTCTCCCTTGCAAGCTTTGTCCCCCCGCCCCCAACCTTTGTTTTGAAGTTTCGGCCCTGAACCGTTTTTGTTCCAGTTTGGGCCCCTCCTGCCTTTGCATTGCCGGTTTGGCCCCAAACTCTTTTCCTTCCAGTTTGGACCCCACAATCGTTTGCCTTGAAGGTATGGCCCCGACCATTTTCGTTCCAGTTTGGGCCCCCTTGCAATTTCCCTTGAAGTTTGCCCCCCAAGTCTTTGTCTTGTAGGCGTGGCCCTGAACCCTTTTTGTTCCATTTTGGGTCCTCCAGTTTTTTGTCTTCCAGTTTTGCCTCCGCAGCGCTTTTGTTGCAGGTTTGGCCCCGAAACCCTTTTCGTTCCAGTTTGTGTCTCTGAGCCTTTGCCTTGCAGGTTGGGCCCCGAAACCTTTTCGTTCCAACTTGGGTCTCACAGCCTTTGTCTTCCAGGTTTGGTTTCCAACCACCTTTTGTTCCAGTTGGCCCCCGCCCTCCAGAGTATGCACATTGCAGGTTTGTCCCGAACCCTTTTATTCCCAGTTGGGCCCCGCAACCTATGCCTTGCAAGTTTGCCCCGCCCCGCCCCCCGCCTCAACCCTTGCACTGTAGCTTTTGGCCCTGGAACCCTTTTGGTTCACTTTGGCCCTGCAGCCTTTACCTTGCAGGTTTGGCACTGAAACCCTTTTTCATTCCAGTTTTGTACCCCCAGAATTTGCCTTGTCGGTTGGGCCCCGAACCCTCCTGTTCCAGTTTGGGCCCCCTAGAGTTTGCCTTGCAGGATTGGCTCCGAACCCTTTTCGTTCCGGTTTGGGCCCCACAGCCTTTGCCTTGCAGGTTCGGCCCCAACACTTTTTGTCCAATTTAGAGCCCCCACCCCCTGGAGTTTACCTTGCAGGGTTTGGCCCTGAACCCCTTTCATTCCCATTTTGGGTGTCACTACCTTTGCCTTGTAGGTTTGGCCCCATACGCTTTTGGATCAGTTTGGTCCCCAAAATGTTTTGCCTGGCAGGTTTGGCCCCCAAATCCTTTCGTTCCAGTTTGGGCCTTGCAGCCTGTGCCTTGCAGGTTTGGTCCAAACCCTTCTCGTTCCAGTATGGCCCCCCCAGAATTTGCACTGCAGGTTTGGCCTCGAAACCTTTGTTTCAGTTTGAGTCCCTCAGCCCTTGCCTTGCAGTTTGGCCCCCGAAACTTTTCCTTCCCGTTTGGGTCCCCCAGCCTTTGCTTGCAGGTTTGGCCCCGAACCGTTTTCATTTCAGTTTGGGTCCCCACAAGCTTTCCCCTGGCAGGTTTGGGCCCCGAACTCTTTTCTTTCCAGTTTGGGACCTCCGCCTTTGCCTTCCAGATTTGCCCACCAGCCTTTGTCTTGCAGGCCTGGCCCGAGCCCTTTTGTTCCAGTTTTTGTCACCCAGTTTTGCCTTCAAGTTTTGTCCCCCCAGCCTTTGTCTTGCATGTTTTGGCCCCGAACCCTTTTGGTTCCAATTTGGGGCCTCCCGCCTTTGTCTTCCAGATTTGCCCACCAGGGCTTTACCATGCAGGCTGGGCACCAAACCCTTTTTGTTCCAGTTTGGATCCCCCAGTTTTGACTTTCCAGTTGTGCCCCCCAGCCTTTGTCTTGCAGGTTTGGCCTCGAACACTTTTTGATACAGTTTGCCCCTCCCCCCCCCCCACTGCTTTACCCTTGCAGGTTTGGCACTGAATCATTTTGTTCCAGTTTTGGCCCCACAGTCTTTTGCCTTGCAAGTTTGGCCCCGATCCCTTTTGGTTCCACTTTGGGCCCCGCAACCTCTGCCTTGAAGGTTTGCCCCCCCCCCCCCCCCACCAGCCTTTGCACTGCAGCTTTGGACACAACTCTTTTGGTTCCACTTAAGGTTCTGCAGCCTTTACCTTGCAGGTTTGGCCCCAAACCCTTTAGTTCCAGTTTTGGGTCCCCACCAGACTTTGCCTTGTAGGTTGGGCCCCAAACCCTTCTCATTCCAGCTTGAGCCCCCTAGACATTTCCTTGCAGGATTGGCTCTGAACCCTTTTCATTCAGTTTGGGGCCCCACAGCCTTTGCCTTGTGGGTTTGGTCCCCAACTCTTTTTATGCCAATTTGCCCCACGCCGCAGAATTTGCCTCGCAGGTTTGGCCCCAAACCTTTTTCATTTCAGTTTGGGCGCCGCTGCCATTGCCTTGCAGGTTTGGCCCCGAACGCTTTTCATTCCAGTGTGGACCCCACAGCCTTTGCCTTGCAGGTTGGGCCCCGAACCCTTCTCTTCAAGGCTCTCCATCACCTTGCCCCTTCATACCTCTCCTCCCTTCTCTCTTTCTACTGCCCACCCCGCATGCTCTGCTCCTCTGCCGCCCACCTCCTTACCGTCCCTCAGTCTCGCCTATCCCGCCATCGACCCCTGGGCCACGTCCTCCCACGAATGCTCTCCCTCCTCACCTCCGTCAATCTAATTCCTTCCCCTCTTCCAAATCCCCCTACTTAAAGCTCACCTCGCTCCAAGAGGCCTTCCCAGACTGAACTCCCCCCTTTTTCCCTCTGCCTCCCTCCTACCCCCCTTCACCTCTCCGCAGCTAAACCCTCTTCTTCCCCCTTTCTCTCTCCTCCTCCCCCTCTCCCATCCCACCCCTCAGCACTGTACTCGTCCCCTCAACTGTAATATATCTTCATCACCCTATTCATTTTGTTTATTTTGTTTAATGAGATGTACTGATTCTATTTATTTGCCATTGTTTTTTCTTGTCTGCCTGTCCTCCCCGATTAGACTGTAAAGCCCATCAAAGGGCAGCGGACTGTCTCTATCTGTTGCCGATTTGTACATTCCAAGCGCTTAGTATAGTGCTCTGCACATAGTAAGCGCTTCAATAAATACTATTGAATGAATGAATGAAAGTTACAGTTTGGGCCTTCGCAACACTTTGCCTTGTAGCTTTGGCCCAGAACCCTTTTGGTTCCAGTTTGGACCTCGCAGAGTATGCCTTGCAGGATTGGCCCCAAACAATTTTGTTTCCAGTTTGGGTCCTGCAGGCGTCACCTTGGAGGTTTGGCCCCGAATCCTTTTGGTTCCAAGATTGGGCCCCCTGGGGTTTGCCTTGCAGGTTTGGCCCCAAACCCTTTTCGTTCAGTTTGGGGCCCCACAGCCCTTTGCCTTGAAGGCTTGTCCCCGAAATGTTTTTGTTTCAGTTTTTGTCCCGCAGTCTTTGCCTTGCAGGTTTCGCCCTGAACCCTTTTCATTCCAGTTTGGGCCCCACAGCCTTTGCCTTCCAGGACTGGCCCTGAACCCTTCTCGTTCCAGTTTACTCTGCCCAGGCTTTGCCTGCCAGGCCTGATCCTGAACCCTTCTTGTTCCAGTTTTGTCCCCCCAAGCTTTGCCTTCCAGGACTGGTACTGCACCCTTCTCTTTTCACTTTTGGCCCCACATCATTTGCCTTCCAGGCCTGGCCCCCCACTCCTTGCTTTCCAGGCCTGGCTTCGAACCTTTCTTGTTCAAATATTGGCCCCCCAGCCTTTGACTTCCTGGACCCTAATGCTTCTTGGTCCAGTTTGAACCCCCAAAGCCTTTTGCCTTCCGGCTTGTCCCCCCAGCCCTTGTTTTCCAGGCCTGGTCCTGAACCCTTCTCCTTCCAGTTTTGGCCCCACAGGCTTTGCATTCCTGGCCTGACACGAAACCCGTCTCGTTCCAGTTTTGTCCCCCCAGATTTTGACTTCCTGGCCTGGTCCCCCAGCCCTTGCTTTCTAGGATGGGCGCCAAACCCTTTCTTGTTCCAGTTTTAGTCCCCCAGCCTTTGACTTCCAGCCCTGGTCTCGAATGCTACTCATTCCAGTTTAGGCCCATCAGCCTTTGAGTTACAGGTCTGGTCCCCCATCCTTTGCCTCATAGGTCCTGCCCGGAACCCCTCTCATTCCAGTTTTGGCCACCCAGACTTTGTCTTCCTGGTCTGGCCCCGAGTGCTTCTTGTTCCAGTCTTGGTCCCCAGCCTTTGCCTTCCAGGCCTGTCACCGAATTCTTCTTCTTCTAGTTTTAGCTCCCCAGCATTTGCCTTCCTGGCTTGGCCCCGAACTCTTCTCTTTCCAGTTTTGGCCCCCTAACATTTGCATCCCAGTCCTGGTCCCGAATGCATCACGTTCCAGTTTAGGCCCACCAGCTTTTGCCTTACAGGTCTGGTCCCTCGTCTTTGCCTTCCAAGCCTTGCCCCGAACCCTTTTCATTCCAGTTTTGGTCCCACAGTCTTTGCCTTCAAGGCCTGGGCCCAAACCCTTCTCGTTCCAGTCTTGGCCCTCCAGGCTTTTCCTCCATGCCTGTCCCCCAGCCTTTGTCTTCCAGGCCTGGCCCAAACCCTTCTCGTTCCAGTTTTGGTCCCCCATAATTTGCATTCCGGGCCTGGCCCCGAACCCTTCTAGTTCCAGTTATGGCCCCCCAGCCTTTGCCTTCCAGGCCTGGCCCAAACCCTTCTCGTTACAGTTTTGACTCCCCAGCCTTTGTCTTCCAGGCCTGTAACCCAACACATCTTGCAGTTTAGGCTCCCCCAGGCTTGTCTTCCTGGCCTGGCCTCCCAGCTCTTCTTTTTCCATTTTTGGCCCCAGCCTTTGCCTTTGAGGCCTGGCTCTGAATGCTTCTCGTTGCAGTTTTGGGCACCCCTCCACCTCCCCAGGCTTTGCCTTCCAGTCTTGCCCCACAGCCTTTGCCGTCAGGCCTCGATCGAATCCTTCTCTTTCCAGTTCTGGCCTCCAGCCTTTGAACATCCCAGGTCTGGCTCCAAACCATTCTCTTTCCAGTTTCCCCCTACTCCCCCCCAGCCTTTGCCTTCCAAGTCTGGCCCCAAACCTTTCTCGTTCCTGTGTAGCCCCATAGCATTTGCATTTCAGGCCTGGCCCTGAATGTTTCCCTTTCTGGTTTGGTCTCTCAGCCTTTGCCTTCCAGCCCTGGCACATATCTCTTCAAATTCCAGTTTTGGCCCCCCAGGGTTAGCCTTCCAGGCCTGTCCCGCCAACTTTTTCTTTCCAAGTCCGGCCCCCCAACCCTTTGTCTTCCATTCCTGAACCGAATTCTTCTCGTTCCAGTTTTGGCCTCCCTGAACCTTGCCTTCAGGCCTGGCCCCAAACCCTTCTCATTCCACGCCTGGACCTCCAGCCTTTGGCTTCAGGCATGGCCCCAAACCCTTCTCATTCCCAGTTTTTGGACCCCAGGCATTTGCATTACAGGCCTGGCCCCAAACCCTTCTCATTCCAGTTTTGGACCCCAGGTATTTGCATTACAGGCCTGGCCCCGAACCCTTCTCATTCCAGTTTTGGCCCCCAAGACTTTGCATTCCAGGCCTGTCCCTGAACCCTTCTCATTCCATTTTGGCCCCCCAACCATTGCCTTACAGGCCAGGTCCACAACCATTCTCGTTCCAGGCCTTGGCCCCAAACCTTTGCCTTCCAGACCTGGCCCCAACCTCTTCTCGTTCCTGTTTTGGCCCCCCAGCCTTTGCCTGCCAGGCCTGGCCCCCCAGTCTTTGCATTCCAGGCGAGGTCCATAACCCTTCTTCTTCCAGGCCTGGCCCCCCCAGTCTTTGGCTTCCAGAGCTGGCTATGAACCCTTCTTGTTCCAGTTTTGACCCCCAAGCCTTTGCCTTTCAGGCCTGACTGCAAACATTTCTCATTCCAGTTTTGGCCCCTGAGCCTTTGCCTTTCAGGCCTGGCCTGAACCTTTCTCGTTCCAGGCCTGGACACCCAGCCTTTGCTTTCCAGGCCTGGCCCCCAAGCCTTTGCCTTCCAGTCAGGCCCTGAATCTTTCTCATACCAGTTTTGCTGCCCCAGCATTATCCTTCCAGGCTCAGCCCCATACCCTTCTCCTTACAGGTTTTTGGCTTTTCAGCTATTGCCTTCCAGGCTTGGCTCCAAACACTTCTTGTTCCAATTTTGGCAACCCAGCCTTTGCCTTCCAGGCCTGGCCACACTGTCCTTTGCCTTCCAGACTGTCCCAAGGTGACCCCTGGGGTACCGACCATCTCAAGGTCAAATGCTATCGTCGTGGACCTCCTGAGCCAGCAGGCGGAACTCGGAAGTGAGGGTGGGCACTGCCCCCACAACCGAAACTGCCAAATTGACAGCCCAAGCTGGGAATACAGAAGACGCCCCTTGCCCCCATGCCAATCAAATTAAGAATGGAGGAGGGGGGAGGGCAGAGATTGGATAAACTGGAAGCTGGAATGGCCTAAGGGCACAGGTGATAAATACCGTTCCGCCTTTAACCTTCTGTGCAGAGGAACTGGACTTGCAGCAGCGGCTGCAGGTCGCCTCTGTCCAGAGCGTGATGAAGGCCGCTCTGCCTGCACCGAGTGAGGAGCCGTGGGATGAGTGAGTGTCCGTCCTGCTGAGCGCTCGTGGGGTTGGAACCAGATGCTTCACCATGGGTATGTAACATTTTAAATGGATTTGATGTCTAAGTGGGTGCCTCCCCCTGGGGGACATGAACAGGGTGGGAGCTAGCGGCCTCACCATGTGCAAGTAGCGCATACATGAATGTAACGCATAACTGGGTTTAACACATAAGTCAGTGTAACTCATAAGTATATGTAACTCATAAGTGTATGTAACTCATTAGTGTTTAATGCATAAGTGTATTTAACGCGAAGGTGGATTCCTCCTGGGTGGGCGAGCACCTGGTGGGAGCCAATCGCCTCACCACGTTGTGAGTAAATCATAAGTGGGGCTCGGCCACTTAGCATAGCAGTGTAATTCCTCCCGTTAGGGAAGCTCTAACACCATATTCCTCCCAAAGGGGAAGCTTTAACACCATATTTCTCTCAAAAGGGAAGGCTGATTTGTCACGTCTAAATAATTAATTCAATTTGCCCCGCGGAATAAATTCTATGCAAAACTCAGGTTTTCCATTTCCAGCCTCTCTCTCACCGCACCAATTCCGAAAGAACCTGTCCCCGGCGACGGGTGACACAGGCCTGGCCCCGAAAGATACTCGTTCCAGGCCTTGCCCCCCAGCCTTTGTCTTCCAAGCCTGTCCCCCCAAACTTTGCCTTCCAGGCCTGGCCCCGATCCCATCTCTTTCCAGTTTTGCATACTCAGCATTTGGCTTCCAGGCCTGACCCCCTACCCTTCTCGTTCCAGGCCTTGCCCCACAGCCTTTGCCTTCCAGACCTGGCCTCGAACCCTTCTCCTTCCAGTTATGACCCCCCAGACTTTGCCTTCCAGGCCTGGCTCTGAACCCTTGTCGTTCCAGTTTTGGCCCCCGAGGCTCTGCCTTCCAGACCTGGACCTGAACCTTTCTTGTTCCAGTTTTGACCCCCCAGTCTTGGCCTCCCAGCCTTTGCCTTCCAAGCCTGGTCCCGAACACTTCTGGTTCCAGTTTTGGCCCCCAAGCCTTTGCCTTCCAGGCCTCCTGGTCCTGAACATATCTCATTCCAGTTTTGGCCCCTGAGCCTTTGCTTTTCAGGCCTGGCCCCCGACCTCTTCTTGTTCCAGGCCCGGCCACCCAGCCTTTGCCTACCAGGCTTGGCCCCCGAGCCTTTGCCTTCCAGGCAGGTGCTGAACCTTTCTCATACCAGTTTTACCGCCCCGGCATTATCCTTCCAGGCCCAGCCCCGTACCCTTCTCCTTACAGGTTCTGGCTTTTCAGCCATTGCCTTCCAGGTTTGGCTCCAAACCCTTCTCGTTCCAAGCCTTTGCCTTCCAGGCCAGGTCCCGAACTCTTATCTTTCCATGCCTGGCCCCCCAGCCTTTGCCTTCCAGCACTAGCCCAGAACCCTTCACGTTCAAGTTTTGGCCTCTCAGCCATTTGCCTTCCAGGCCTGGACCCGAACCCTTCTCTTTCCAGTTTGCCCCCCAGACATTTGCCTTACAGGCCTGGTCTCAAACCTTTCTCCTTTCAGGTTTGCCCCCCCCCCCAGCCTTTCCCTTACAGGCCTGGCCCCCAAGCCTTTGGCTTCCAGCCCTGGCCCCGAATCATTCTCGTTCCTGGCCTTCCCCCACAGCCTTTGTCTTCCAGGCCTGGCCCCACCACCTCTGTCTTCCAGGCCTGGTCCAAAGCCTTCTCATTCCATTATTGCCCCCCGATCCTTTGCCTTCCAGGCCTGGCCCTCCAATCTTTGTCTTCCAGGCCTGGCTCCGAACCCTTCTCTTTCCAGTTTTGCCCCCTCAGCCATTGACTGCCAGGCCTGGCCCCGAACCCTTCTCGTTCCAGTTTTGGCCTTCCAAACTTTGCCTTCAAGTCCTGGCTCCGAACCCTTCTCGTTCCAGTTTTGGTTCCCCAGTCTCTGCTTTCCAGGCCTGGCCCCGAGCCTTTGCCTTCCAGGCCTGGACCCGAACCTTTCTCCTTCCAGTTTTGACACCCCAGCCTTCGCCTTCTAGGTCTGGCCTACCAGACTTTGCCTTCCAGGTCTGGCCCTGAACTTTTCTCATTCCCGTTTTGGCCCCACAGCCTCTGCCTTCCAAGCTTGGCCCCGAACCCGTCTCTTTCATGTTTTGGCCCCTGAGCCTTTGCCTTCCAGGCCTGGCCCTGAACTCTTCTCCTTCCAGTTTTGAGCTCCCAGCCTTTCCCTTCCAGGCCTTGCCCGGAACCCTTCTTGTTAAAGTTTTGGCCCCCCAGTCTTTGTCTTCCAGGTCTGGCCCCAAACGCTTCTCTTTCCAGGTTTGGCCTCCCAGCATTTGCCTTCCAGCCCTGGCCCAGAACCCTTCTCAGTCCAGTTTTGGCCTTCCAGCCTTTGCCTTCAAGGCCTGACCCCAATCCTTTCTGGTTCGAATTTTAGCCCCCCAGCATTTGCCTTAAAGGTATTGCCCTCCAGCCTTTGCCTTCCAGGCCTGGCATCTCAGCCTTTGCCTTTTAGGCCTGGCCCTGAACCATTCTCTTTCCAGCCACCCCCATCCCCACCCCCAGCCTTTGCATTCCAAGCCTGGCCACAAACCCACAAACTCTTCTCGTTCTAGTTTACCCCCACAGCATTTGCCTTCGAGGTCTGGTACTGAACCCTTCGCTTTCCAGGTTTGGCCTCCCAGCCTTGGCATTCCAACCCTGGCCTATAATCCCTTCTAGTTCCAGTTTTGCCCCCTCAGCCTTTATCTTCCAGGTCTGGCCCGCCATCTCATTCCTTCCAGGCCCGGCCCCCCAACCTTTGTCTTCCATGCCTGAACCTGAACCCTTCTCGTTCAAGTTTTGCCCACCCAGCCTTTGTCTTCCAGGCCTGGCTCTCAACCCTGCTCATTCCAATTTTGGCCTCCCAGCCTTTGCCATCCAGGCCTGGCCCCAAACTCTTATCATTCCATGCCTGGCCCCCCAGCCATTTCCCTCCAACACTGTCCCAGATCCTGTTCCTGTTTTGGCCCCCAACCATTTGTCTTCCAGGCCTTGTACCAAACCCTTCTTGTTCCAGGTCTCGCCCCCAGTCTTTGCCTTTCAGGCCTTCGCCCGAACTCTCTTGTTCCTGTTTTGCCTCCCCAGGCTTTGCCTTCCAAGCCTGGCCACCAGTCTATGCGCTCCAGGCCTGGCCCCCCAGCCTTTGGCTTCCAGCCCTGAACCCGAACCCTTCTCTTTCCAGTTTTTCCCTCCCAGCCTCTGCCTTCCAAGCCTGGCCCCAAACCCTTCTCGTCCCAGTTTATCCCCACAGCATTTGCATTCCAGGCCTGGCCCCGAATCCTTCTCCTTCTGGTTTGGCTTCCCAGCCTTGGCCCTCCAGCCCAGGCTCATATCTCTTCTCGTTCCAGTTTTGGCCCCCCAAGGTTAGCCTTTCATGCCTGGCCCACCAGCTTTTTCTTTCCAGGCCCAACCCCCCAACCTTTGTCTTCCATTCCTGAACCCAAATTATTCTCGTTCCAGTTTTGGCCTCCCTGCCCTTGCCTTCCAGGCCTGGCTCTGAACCATCTCATTCCAGTTTTGGTTTCCCAGCCTTTGCCTTCTAGGCCTGGTCCTGAACCCTTCTCATTCCAGTTTTGCCCCC
>NW_024396772.1:0-33949 GCF_004115215.2 Ornithorhynchus anatinus | reverse complement strand
TCCCGGTCGAGTGTGGCCGGGGTTGGGGGGTACGACGACGAAGTGCCGGGATGAACCGGCAGGGCAAACCCAGGGAGTGTGGCTGGGGAGCTCACTCTTGCCTTTCTCTTGCCCTCCAGGCCAGACACGCGGTGGAGCGTGCCGGCGGTTCCCTGGCCATCTCAGGGGGCCACCCCGTGCTTGACAGAGCCAAATCGAGTGAGGAACTGCACGTGAGTCATTTGGGGGAGGTGGCGGTGGGGGGCGGCAGGGTGGGAGGACCACTGGAGTCGCCCTCGTCGTTGCCAGGGAAGGCTCCAGGACCGAGCTGCTGGACAGCCAGTTTCTGGAGGAAAAGGCCTCCTCTTCCCTTCCCCCAGATCAGCAGGAGAAGGAGGAGGATTCTTCTCAGGAGGCTTCAAGAGAGGACACACGGATCACCTAAGTTTTCCTTTAATGATCCCTAACCTTTTTCCTTGGCTTAACCTTTTCCCCTAGCCAAACCTTTTCTCCTAGCCAAACCTTTTCTTCTGGCCTGACGTCTTCTCCTAGCCAAACCTTTTCTTCTGGCGTGACCTTTTCTCCTAGCTAAACCTTTTCTTCTGGCCTGACCTTTTCTCCTAGCTAAACCTTTTCTTCTGGCCTATCCTTTTCTCCTAGCCAAACCTTTTCTTCTGGCCTGACCTTTTCCCTTAGCTAAACCTTTTCTTCTGGCTTATCCTTTTCTCCTAGCCAAACCTTTTCTTCTGGCCTGACCTTTTCTCCTAGCCAAAACTTTTCTTCTGGTCTATCCTTTTCATCTAGAGAAACCTTTTCTCCTCGTCTGACCTTTTCTCCAAGCCAAACGTTTTCACCTAGCCAAACACTTTCTTCTGGCCTGACCTTTTATCCTAGCTAAACCTTTTATTCTGGCCTATCCTTTTCTCCAAGCCAAACCTTTTCTTCTGGCCTGACCTTTTCTCCTAGCCAAAACGTTTCTTCTGGTCTATCCTTTTCTTCTAAAGAAACCTTTTCTCCTAGCCACACGTTTTCGCCTAGCCAAACCTTTTCCCCTAGCCAAAACATTTCTTGTGGCCTGACCTTTTCTCGTAGCCAAACCTTTCTTCTGGACTGACCTTTTCTCCTAGCCAAACCTTTTCTCCTCGTCTGACCTTTTCCCCTAGTCAAATCATTTCTCCTGGGCTGACCTTTTCTCGTAACCAAACTTTTTCCCTGGCCAAACATTTTCTCCTCGTCTGACCTTTTCCCCTAGTCAAATCTTTTCTCCTGGCCTGACGTTTTCTCCTACCTAAACCTTTTCTCCTGGCCTAACCTTTTTCCCTAGCCAAACTGTTTCCCTGGCCTAACCTTTCCACCCAGGCTAACATTTCCAGCCCGGCCTAACCTATCCAGCCCGGCCTAACCTTTCCAGTCCGGACTCACCTTTCCAGCCCGGACTCACCTTTCCAGCCCGGACTCACCTTTCCAGCCCGGACTCACCTTTGCAGCCCGGACTCACCTTTGCAGCCCGGACTCACCTTTTCTCCTCGTCTGACCTTTTCCCCTAGTCAAATCTTTAATTCTGGCCTGACCCCGTGCTTGACAGAGCCAGGTCGAGTGAGGAACTGCACGTGAGTCATTTTGGGGAGGTGGCGGGGAGGCAGCAGGGTGGGAGGACCACCGGAGTAGCCCTCGTCGTCGCCAGGGAAGGCTCCGGGACCGAGGTGCTGGACAGCCAGTTGCTGGAGGAAAAGGCCTCCTCCTCTCTTCCCCCAGATCAGCAGGAGGAGGAGGAGGATACTTCTCAGGAAGCTTCAAGAGAGGACACACGGATCACCTTAGTTTTCCCCCAGTGATCCCTAACCTTTTTCCTTGGCTTAACATTTTCCCCTAGCCAAACCTTTCCTCCTGGCCTAAACATTTCTGCTTGGCAAACCTTTTCCCTAACTCAACCTTTTCTGCTGGCCTAACTTTTTCTCCTGGACACACCTTTTTCCCTGGCCTAATCTTTTCTCCTGGCCTGACCTTTTCTTATGGGCTAACCCTTCCTCCTAGCCAAACCTTTTCTTCCTGCCTGTCCTTTTCTCCTAGCCAAACCTTTTCTTCTGGGTGACCTTTTCTCTTAGCCAAACCTTTTCTTCTGGCCTCTCCTTTTCTCCTAAACGAACCTTTTCCCCTCGTCTGACCTTTTCTCCAAGCCAAACCTTTTCCTCTGGCCTGACCTTTTCTCCTAGCCAAAGGTTTTCGCCTAGGCACAACTTTTCCTCTAGCCAAAACCTTTCTTCTGGCCTGACCTTTTTTCGCAGCCAAACCTTTTCCCAGGCCAAACCTTTTCTCCTCGTCTGACCTTTTCCTCTAGCCAAACCTTTTCTTCTGGACTGACCTTTTCTCCCAGCCAAACCTTTTCTCCTCATCTGATCTTTTCCCCTAGTCAAATCTTTTCTTGTGGCCTGACCTTCTCTCCTAGCCAAACCTTTTCTCCTGCCCTAACCTTTTTCGCTAGCCAAACTGCTTCCCTGGCTTAACCTTTCCTCCCGGCCTAAACCTTCCAGACCGGCCTAACCTTTCAAGCCAAGCCTAACCTTTCCAGCCCGGCCTAACCTTTCCAGCCCGGCCTGACCTTTCCAGCCCGGCCTAACCTTTTCTTCTGGACAAACCTTTTCCTGAGGCCCAAACCTGTGCCGCAGATGGGGCTTTACCCCTCCTATCCCCGGCTCCCCTAGCCTAACATTTTTCCCCTAGGCTAACCTTGTCCCTGGCCTGCACTTTCATTCCTTCAGTGGTATTTATTGAGCAGCAGAGGAATTACCTGAGGCCCCGAGACGTTAAGTGACTTGCGGCCTGTCACCTAGCTGAGAGGTGGCGGAGCCAGGGTGCCTTGCCAGTTTCACCCAAATCCTTTCCTTCCCATTTGGGCCTCCCCAGCCTTAGCCTTGCAGGTTTGGCCCCAAAGCCTTACTATCCCTTCTGGGACTGCCCCCCTCCGCCCCACTTTGCCTTGCGGGCCTGGTCCCGACCCATATTTGTGCCAGTTTCAGCAAATAATGGTTGCTCAGGGCTTCTCCTCAGCTTGGAGGATCCTCTCTCTTGTCCTGTGGGCACAGTCCACACTCAGACTTTCCCTCTGACTGAATGGACCGCACTGCTCCCCCAAAGAGGAGGTTCTCTGTGTGTGTGTGTGTGTGTGTGTGTGAATCCTGGGGGAAGAAGAGCGATGAGGCTGAGGCCACTCAGGGGAGAATGGGGCCCGGGATCTATGCAGGAAGCGAGTTGTCTCCGAATGGCCGGGAACGCAGCAGCCCCAGCCCCGGGTCCCCCTTCCGAGGGAGGCGCTGGCCCCAGGGCAGACCCCCCCGGCCCGCCGAGGATCAGCCTCGCGGAGTCTGTCCCTAGGGAGTGCGGGCGGGGGTGGGGAGGACGACGACGAGGTGCCGGGTGGAACTGACAGTGCAAACCCAAGGAGTGTGGCTGGGGAGCTCACTCTTGCCTTTCTCTTGCTCTCCCAGGCCAGACACCCGGTGGAGCGTACCGGGGGTTTCCTGGCCATCTCGGGGGACCACCCCGTGCTTGACAGAGCCAGGTCGAATGAGGAACGTGAGTCATGTGGGGGAGGGGGTGGATGGGCAGCAGGGTGGGAGGACCACCGGAGAAGCCCTCGTTGTCGCCAGGGAAGGCTCCCGGACTGAGCTGCTGGACAGCCAGTTGCTGGAGGAAAAGGCCTCCTCCTCCCTTCCCCCAGTTCAGCAGGAGGAGGAGGAGGATACTTCTCAGGAGGCTTCAAGAGAGGACACACGGGTCACCTTAGTTTTCCCCTAATTATCCCTAACCTTTTTCCTTGGCTTAACCTTTTCCCCTAGCCAAACCTTTCCTCCTGGCCTAAACTTTTCCCCTTGGCAAACCTTTTCCCTAGCTCAGCCTTTGCTACTAGCCTAACTTTTTCTCCTGGACAAAACTTTTTCCCTGGCCTAATCTTTTCAATTGGCCTGACCTTATCTCATGGCCTAACCTTTCCTCTTAGCCAAACCTTTTCCCCTTGCCTGACCTTTCCTCCTAGCCAAACCTTTTCTTCTGGCCTGACGTTTTCTCCTAGCCAAAACGTTTCTTCTGGCCTGACCTTTTCTCCTAGCCAAACCTTTTCTTCTGGCCTGACTTTTCTCCAAGCCAAACATTTTCTCTTGGCCTGACCTTTTCTCCTAGCCAAACGTTTTCGCCTAGCCAAACCTTTTCCCCTAGCCAAAACCTTTCTTCTGGCATGACCCTTTCTCGTAGCCAAACTTTTCCCTGGCCAAACCTTTACTCCTCGTCTGACCTTTTCACCTAGCCAAACCTTTTCTTCTGGACTGACCTTTTCTCCTAGCCAAACCTTTTCTCCTCGTCTGACCTTTTCCCCTAGTCAAATCTTTTCTCCTGGCCTGACCTTTTCTCCTAGCTAAACCTTTTCTCCTGACCTAACCTTTTTCCCTAGCCAAACTGTTTCCCTGGCCTAACCTTTCCAGCCCGGCTTAAACTTTCCAGCCCAGGCTAAGCTTTCCAGCCCGGCCTAACCCTTCCAGCCCGGCCTAACCTTTCCAGCACGGCCTAACCTTTCCAGCCCGGCCTACCCTTTCCAGCCCGGCCTAAACTATCCAGCCCGGCCTACCCTTTCCAGCCCGGCCTAAACTGTCCAGCCCGGCCTAACCTATCCAGCCCGGCCTAACCTATCCAGCCCGGCCTAACCTATCCAGCCCGGCCTAACCTTGCCAGCCCGGCTTAACCTTGCCATCTCGGCCTACCCTTTCCAGCACGGCCTAACCTTTCCAGCCCGGCCTAACCTTTCCAGCACGGCCTAACCTTTCCAGCCCGGCCTAACCTTTCCGACCTGGACTCACCTTTCCAGCCCGGACTCACCTTTCCAGCCCGGACTCAACTTTCCAGCCCGGACTCAACTTTCCAGCCCGGACTCACCTTTGCAGCCCGGACTCACCTTTGCAGCCCGGACTCACCTTTGCAGCCTTTTCTCCCAGCCTAACCTTTTCTCCTAGCCAAACCTTTTCTCCTCGTCTGATCTTTTCCCCTAGTCAGATCTTTAATTCTGGCCTGACCCCGTGCTTGAAAGAACCAGGTCGAGTGAGGAACTGCAAGTGTTTCATTTTGGGGAGGTGGCGGGGAGGCAGCAGTGTGGGAGGACCACCGGAGTAGCCCTCGTCGTCGCCAGGGAAGCCTCCCTGACCGAGCTGCTGGACAGCCAGTTGCTGGAGGAAAAGACCTCCTCCTCTCTTCCCCCAGATCAGCAGGAGGAGGAGGAGGATACTTCTCAGGAGGCTTCAAGAGAGGACATACGGATCACCTTAGTTTTCCCCCAATGATCCCTAACCTTTTTCCTTGGCTTAACCTTTTCCCCTAGCCAAACCTTTCCTCCTGGCCTAAACCTTTCCCATTGGCAAACCTTTTCACTAGCTCAACCTTTTCTCCTGGCCTAAATTTTTCTCCTGCAAAAACCTTTTTCCCTGGCCTAATCTTTTCTCCTGGCCTGACCTTTTCTCATGGCCTAACCTTTCCTCCTAGCCAGAACTTTTCTTCTTGCCTGACCTTTTCCCCTAGCTCAACGTTTTCTTCTGGCCTATTCTTTTCTCCTAGCCAAAAATTTTCTTCTGGCCTGACCTTTTCTCCTAGCCAAACTTTTTCTTCTGGCCTATCCTTTTCTCTAAGACAAACCTTTTCTCCTCGTCTGACCTTTTCTCCAAGCCAAACCGCTTCTTCTGGCCTGAACCTTTCTCCTAGCCTAACGTTTTCACTTAGCCAAACCTTTTCCCCAAGACAAAACCTTTCTTCTGGCCTGACCTTTTCTTGTAGCCAAACATTTTCCCTGGCCAAACCTTTTCTCCTCGTCTGAACATTTCCCCTAGTCAAATCTTTTCTTCTGGCCTGACCTTTTCTCCTAGCCAAACCTTTTCTCCTGGCCTAACCTTTTTCCCTAGGGAAATTGTTTCCCTGGCCTAACCTTTCCAGCCCGGCCTAACCTTTCCAGCCCGGCCTAACCTTTCCAGCCCGACCTAACATTTCCAGCCCGGCCTAAACTTTCCAGCCCGGCCTAACCTTTCCAGCCCGGCCTAACCTTTCCAGCCCGGCCTACCCTTTCCAGCCCGGCCTACCCTTTCCAGCCCGGCCTACCCTTTCCAGCCCGGCCTACCCTTTCCAGCCCGGCCTACCCTTTCCAGCCCGGCCTACCCTTTCCAGCCCGGCCTACCCTTTCCAGCCCGGCCTACCCTTTCCACCCCGGCCTAACCTTTCCACCCCGGCCTAACCTTTCCAGCCCGGCCTAACCTTTCCAGCCCGGCCTAATCTTTGCAGCCCGGCCTAACCTTTGCAGCCCGGCCTAACCTTTTCTCCCGGCCTAACCTTTTCTTCTGGCCTGACCTTTTCTCCTAGCCAAACCTTTTATTCTGGCCTGACCTTTTCTCCTAGCCAAACCTTTTCTTCTGGCCTGACCTTTTCTCCTAGCGAAACATTTTCTTCTGGCCAATCATTTTCTCCTAGACAAACCTTTTCTTTCATTCATTCATTCAATAGTATTCATTGAGCACTTACTATGTGCAGAGCACTGTACTAAGCGCTTGGAATGAACAAGTCGGCATCAGATACAGTCCCTGCCACTTGACGGGCTTACAGTCTAATCGGGGGAGACGGACAGACAAGAACAATGACAATAAATAGAGTCAAGGGGAAGAACATCTCGTAAAAACATTGGCAACTAAATAGAATCAAGGCGATGTACATTTCATTAACAAAATAAATTTGGTAATGGAAATATATACAGTTGAGCGGACGAGTACAGTGTTGAGCGGATGGGAAAGGGGAGGGGGAGGAGCAGAGGTAAAGGGGGAAAAGAGGGTTTAGCTGCGGAGAGGTGAAGGGGGGTGGTAGAGGGAGTAGAGGGAGAAGAGGAGCTCAGTCTGGGAAGGCCTCTTGGAGGAGGTGAGTTTTAAGTAGGGTTTTGAAGAGGGGAAGAGAATCAGTTTGGCAGAGGTGAGGAGGGAGGGCGTTCCAGGACCACGGGAGGATGTGGCCCAGGGGTCGACGGCGGGATAGGTGAGACCGAGGGACGGTGAGGAGGTGGGCGGCAGAGGAGCGGAGCGTGCGGGGTGGGCGGTAGAAAGAGAGAAGGGAGGAGAGGTAGGAAGGGGCAAGGTGATGGAGAGCCTTGAAGCCTAGAGTGAGGAGTTTTTGTTTGGAGCGGAGGTTGATAGGCAACCACTGGAGTTGTTTAAGAAGGGGAGTGACATGCCCAGATCGTTTCTGCAGGAAGATGAGCCGGGCAGCGGAGTGAAGAATAGACTGGAGTGGGGCGAGAGAGGAGGAAGGGAGGTCAGAGAGAAGACTGACACAGTAGTCTAGCCGGGATATAACGAGAGCCCGTAGCAGTAAGGTAGCCATTTGGGTGGAGAGGAAAGGGCAGATCTTGGTGATATTGTAAAGGTGAAACCGGCAGGTCTTGGTAACGGATGTGTGGGGTGAACGAGAGAGATGAGTCAAGGATGACACCGAGATTCCGGGCCCGAGAGACGGGAAGGATGGTTTTGCCATCCACGGTGATAGAGAAGTCTGGGAGAGGACCGGGTTTGGGAGGGAAGATGAGGAGCTCAGTCTTGCTCATGTTGAGTTTTAGGTGGCGGGCCAACATCCAGGTGGAGACGTCCCGGAGGCAGGAGGAGATGCGAGCCTGAAGGGAGGGGGAGAGGACGGGGCGGAGATGTAGATCTGCGTGTCATCTGCGTGGAGATGGTAGTCAAAGCCGTGAGAGCAAATGAGTTCACCGAGGGAGTGAGTGTAAATGGAGAACAGAAGAGGGCCAAGAACTGACCCTTGAGGAACTCCAACAGTTAAAGGATGGGAGGAGGCGCCAGCGAAGGAGACTGAGAATGACCGTCCAGAGAGGTAAGAGGAGAACCAGGAGAGGACGGAGTCCATGAAGCCAAGGTGATATAAGGTATGGAGGAGGAGGGGATGGTCGACAGTGTCAAAGGCAGCAGAGAGGTCAAGGAGGATCAGAATGGAGTAGGAGCCATTGGATTTGACAAGAAGGAGGTCATGGGTTACCTTAGAGAGAGCAGTCTCGGTAGAGTGGAGGGGAAGGAAGCCAGATTGGAGGGGGTCTAAGAGAGAATGGGAGTTAAGGAATTCTAAGCTTTCTCCTCGTCTGACCTTTTCTCCAAGCCCAACCTTTTCTTCTGGCCTGACCTTTTCTCGAAGCCAAACTTTTTCCCTGGCCAAACCTTTTCTCCTCGTCTGACCTTTTCCCCTAGCCAAACCTTTTCTTCTGGACTGACCTTTTCTCCTAGCCAAAACCTTTCTCCTGGCCTAACCTTTTTCCCTAGCTAAACTGTTTCCCTGGCCTAACCTTTCCTCCCGGCCTAAACTTTCCAGCCCGACCTAACCTTTGGAGCCCAGCCTAACCTTTGGAGCCCGGCCTAACCTTTGGAGCCCGGCCTAACCTTTGGAGCCCGGCCTAACCTTTCCAGCCCGGCCTAACCTTTCCAGCCCGGCCTAAACCTTCAAGCCCGGCCTAAACCTTCAAGCCCGGCCTAACCTTTGCAGCCCGGCCTAACCTTTGCAGCCCGGCCTAACCTTTGCAGCCCGGCCTAAACCTTTTGGCCTGGCCTAACCTTTGCGGCCCGGCCTAACCTTTGCAGTCTGGCGTAAGCTTTTCTTCTGGCCAAATGATTTCCCGTGCCCTAAACCTGTGCTGCAGACGAGCCTTTACCCCTCCTGTCCCCAGCTCCCCTAGCCTAACATTTTCCCCTAGGCTAACCTTGTCCCTGGCCTGCACTTTCATTCCTTCAGCGGTATTTATTGAGCAGTGGCCATGTGCAGAGCCCTGTTCTAAGCGCTGAGCTAGATCCAGGGTCATCGGACTGTGCCACGTGAGGCTCACTGTCTCACTCCCCATTTTCCAGAGGGGTTACCTGAGGCCCAGAGACGTTAAGTGACTTGCTGCCAGTCACCTAGCTGAGAAGTGGCGGAGCCGGGGTGCCTTGCACGTTTCCCCCAAATCCATTCCATCCCATCTGGGCCTCCCCAGGCTTAGCCTTGCAGGTTTGTGCCCAAAGCCTTGCGATCCCTTCTGGGACCACCCCCCCACCAGCCTCCTGCCCCACGTTGCCATGCTAGCCTGGTCCCAAAACATATTTGTGCCAGTTTAAGCAAAAAAGGCTTGCTTAGGGCTTTTCCTCAGCTTGGAGAATCCTTTGTCTTGTCCGGTGGGCACGGTCCACTCCCAGATTTTCTCTCTGACTGAATAGACAGCACTGCTACCCCAAAGAGGAGGGGCGTTTGTGTGTCTTTGTGTGTGTGTGTGTGTGTATTCTGGGGGAAGAAGAGTGATGTGGCTGAGGCCACTCAGGGGAGAATAGGGGCCCGGTCTCTATGTAGAAAGAGAGTTGTCTCCGATTGGCCGGGGAAGGAGCAGCCCCAGCCCCGGGTCCCCTTTCGGAGGGAGGTGCTGGCCCCAGGGCAGACCCTCCTGGCCCGCCCAGGATCAGCCTCGTGGGGCCTGTCCTAGGGACTGGGATGGGAATCCTTCCGGGCCGTGTGCGGTCGGGGGTGGGGGGCCGATGACGACGTGCCGGCATGAACCGGCAGGGCAAACCCCGGGAGTGTGGCTGGGGAGCTCACTCTTGCCTTTCTCTTGCCCTCCCAGGCCAAACACCCGGTGGAGCGTGCCGGGGGATCCCTGGCCATCTCGGGGGGCCACCCCGTGCTTGACAGAGCCAGGTCGAGTGAGGAACTGCACGTGAGTCATTTGGGGGAGGTGGCGGGGGCGCAGCAGGGTGGGAGGACCACCGGAGTAGTCCTCGTCGTTGCCAGGGAAGGCTCCCGGACCGAGCTGCTGGACAACAAGTTGCTGGAGGAAAAGGCCTCCTCCTCCCTTTGCCCAGATCAAGAGGAGGAGGAGGAGGATTCTTCTCAGGAGGCTTCAGGAGAGGACACATGGGTCACCTTAGTTTTCCCCTAATGATGCCGAACCTTTTTCCTTGGCTTAACCTTTTCCCGTACCCAAACCCTTCCTCCTGGCCTAAACCTTTCCCCTTGGCAAACCTTTTCCCTAGCTCAACCTTTTCTGCTGGCCTCACTTTTTCTCCTGGACAAACCTTTTTCCCTGGACTAATCTTTTCAACTGGCCTGACCTTTGCTCATGGCCTAACCTTTCCTCCTAGCCAAACCTTTTCTTCTGGCCTGACCTTTTCTCCTAGCAAAAACCTTTTCTTCTGGCCTATCCTTTTCTCCTAGCCAAAACCTTTCTTCTGACCTGACCTTTTCTCCAAGCCGAATCTTTTCTTTTGGCCTGACCTTTTCTCCTAGCCAAACCTTTTCCCTGGCCAAAACTTTTCGCCTCGTCTGACCTTTTCTCTTAGCTAAACCTTTTCTTCCGGACTGACCTTTTCTCCTAGTCAACCTTTTCTCCTCGTCTGACCTTTTCCCCTAGTCAGATCTTTTCTTCTGGCCTGACCTTTTCTCCTAGCCAAACCTTTTCTCCTTGCCTAACCTTTTTCCCTAGCCAAACTGTTTCCCTGGCCTAACCTTTCCTCCCGGCCTAACCTTTCCAGCCCGGCCTAACCTTTCCAGCCCGGCCTAACCTTTCCAGCCCGGCCTAACCTTTCCAGCCCGGCCTAACCTTTCCAGCCTGCCCTAACCTTTCCAGCCTGCCCTAACCTTTCCAACCCGAACTAACCTTTCCAGCCCGGCCTAACATTTCGAGCCTGGCTTAACCTTTCCAGCCCGGCCTAACCTTTCCAGCCCGGCCTAACCTTTCGAGCCCGGCCTAACCTTTCGAGCCCGGCCTCACCTTTCCAGCCCGGCCTAACCTTTCCAGCCCAGGCTAACCTTTCCAGCCCAGGCTAACCTTTCCAGCCCGGCCTTACCTTTCCAGCCCGGCCTTACCTTTCCAGCCCGGCCTAAACTTTCCAGCCCGGCCTAAACTTTCCAGCCCGGCCTAACCTTTCCAGCCCGGACTCACCTTTCCAGCCTGGACTCACCTTTCCAGCCCGGACTCACCTTTGCAGTCCGGACTCACCTGTGCAGCCCGGCTTAACCTTTATTCCCGGCCTAACCTTTTCTTCAGGCCAAACCTTTTCCCTTGCCCAAAACCTGTGCCGCAGACGAGCCTTTACCCCTCCTGTCCGCGGCTCCCCTAGCCTAACATTTTTAGGCATTGCTTTCCTTCCCATTTGGGCCTCCCCAGCCTTAGCCTTGCAGGTTTGTGTCCAAAGGTTTACGTTCCCTTCTGGGACCACCCCCCCGCCCCCGCCCCACATTGCCTTGCTGGCCTAGTCCCGAACCATTTTTGTGCCAGTTTAAGCAAAAAAGGGTTGCTCAGGGCTTCTCCTCGGTTTGGACGATCCTTTTTCTTGTCCTGTGGGCACGGGCCACTCCCAGATTTTCCCTCTGACTGAATGGACTGCACTGCTACCCCAAAGAGGAGCGGCCGTTTGTGTGTGTTTGTGTGTGTGTGTGTGTGTGTATCGTGAGGGGAAGAAGAGTGATGAGGCTGAGGCAACTGAGGGGAGAATAGGGGCCCGGTCTCTATGCAGGAAGAGAGTTGTCTCCTATTGGCTGGGGAAGGAGCAGCCCCAGCCAGGGGTCCCCATTCCGAGGGAGGTTCTGCCATCAGGGCAGACCCTCCAGGCCCGCCCGGGATCAGCCTCGTGGGGCCTTTCCTTAGGGACTGGGATGGGACTCGTTCCGGGCCGAGTGCGGGCGGGGGTCGGGGGGACGACGACGAAGTGCCGGGAGGAACCGACAGGGCAAACCCAGGGAGTGTGGCTGGGGAGCTCACTCTTGCCTTTGTTTTTCCCTCCCAGGCCAGACACCCGGCAGAACGTGTCGGGGGTTCCCTGACCATCTCGGGGGGCCACCCCGTGCTTGACAGAGCCAAGTGGAGTGAGGAACTGCAGGTGAGTTATTGGGGGGAGGTGGCGCGGGGGCAGCAGATTGGGAGGACCACCGGAGTAGCCCTCATCGTTGCCAGGGAAGGCTCCCGGACCGAGCTGCTGGACAGCCAGTTGCTGGAGGAAAATGCCTCCTACTCCCTTCCCCCAGATCAGCAGGAGAAGGAGGAGGATTCTTCTCAGGAGGCTTCAAGAGAGGACCCACGGTTCACCTTAGTTTTCCCCTAATGATCCCTAACCTTTTCCCTTGGCTTAACCTTTTCCCCTAGCCAAACCATTCTGCCTGGCCTAAACTTTTCCCATTGCCAAACCATTTCCCAGCTCAACCTTTTCTGCTGGCTTAATTTTTTCTCCTGGACAATCCTTGTTCCCTGGCCTAATCTTTTCTCCTGGCCTGACCTTTTCTCCTAGCCAAACCTTTTCTTCTGGCCTGACGTTTTCTCCTAGCCAAACCTTTTCTTCTGGCCTGACCTTTTCTCCTAGCTAAACCTTTTCTTCTAGCCTATCCTTTTCTCCTAGGCAAAACTTTTCTTCTGGCCTGACGTTTTCTCCTAGCCAAAGGTTTTCTTCTGGCCTGACCTTTTCTCCTAGCTAAACGTTTTCTTCTGGCCTGACGTTTTCTCCTAGGCATACCTTTTCTTCTGGCCTGACGTTTTCTCCTAGCCAAACCTTTTCTTCTGGCCTGACGTTTTCGCCTAGCCAAACCTTTTCTTCTGGCCTGACCTTTTCTCCTAGCTAAACCATTTCTTTTGGCCTATGCCTTTCTCCTAGCCAAACCTTTTCTTCTGGCCTGACCTTTTCTCCTATCCAAACGTTTTTCCTGGCCAATGCTTTTTTCCTCGTCTGACCTTTTCCCCTAGCCAAACCTTTTCTTCTGGCCTGACCTTTTCAAGTAACCAAACTTTTTCCCTGGCCAAACCTTTTCTCCTCCTCTGACCTTTTCCCCTAGCCAAACCTTTTCTTCTGGACTGACCTTTAATCCTAGCCAAACATTTTCTCCTCGTCTGACCTTTTCCCCTAGTCATATCTTTTCTTCTGGACTGACCTTTTCTCCTAGGCAAACCTTTTCTCCTGGCCTAAACTTTTTCCCTAGCCAAACTGTTTCCCTGGCCTAACCTTTCCTCCCGGCCTAACCTTGCCAGCCCGGCCTAACCTTTCCAGCCCGGCCTTACCTTTCCAGCCCGGCCTTACCTTTCCAGCCCGGCCTAATCTTTCCCGCCCGCCCTAACCTTTTAAACCCTGCCTAACCTTTGCAGTCCAGCGTAACCTTTTCTCCCTGCCTAACCTTTACTTCTGGCCAAACTTTTTCCTGTGCCCTAACCCTGTGTGGCAGACGAGCCTTTACCCCTACTGTTCCTGGCGCCCCTAGCCTAACATTTTCCCCTGGGCTAACCTTGTCCCTGGCCTGCACTTTCATTCTTTCAGTGGTATTTATTGAGCAGTGGCCATGTGCAGAGCCCTGTTCCAAGCGCTGAGCTAGGTTTAGGGTCATCGGACTGTGCCACGTGGGGCTCACCGTCTCACTCCCCATTTTCCAGAGGAGTTACCTGAGGCCCAAAGACGTTAAGTGACTTGTGGCCAGTCACGTAGCTGAGAAGTGGCGGAGCCGGGGTGCCTTGCCCGTTTCCCCCAAATCCTTTCCTTCCCATTTGGGCCTCCCCAGCCTTAGCCTTCCAGGTTTGTCCCCAAAGCCTTACGTTCCCTTCTGGGACACCCCCCACCCTCCGCCCCACGTTGCCTTGCTGGCCTGGTCCCGACTCATATTTGTTGCCAGTTTAAGCGGAAAAGGGTTGCTCAGGGCTTCTCCTCAGCTTGGAGGATCCGCTATCTTGTTCTGTGGGCATATTCCACTCCCAGACCTTCCCTCTGACAGAATGGACCGCACTGCTACCCCAAAGAGGAGGGGTTGTGTGTGTGTGTGTGAATCGTGGGGGAAAGAAGAGCGATGAGGCTGTGGCCATTCAGCAGAGAATAGGGGCCCGGGCTCTATGCAAGAAGCGATTGGCCGGGGAGGGAGCAGGCCCAGCTGCGGGTCCGCCTTCCGAGGGAGTCGCTGGCCCCAGGGCAGACCCGCCCGGGCCGCCCAGGATCAGCCTCGCGTGGTCTGTCCCTAGTGACTGGGATGGGACCTCTTCCGGGCCGAGTGTGGGCGGGGGTGGGGGGGAAGACGACGAAGTGCAGGGTGGAACCGGCAGGGCAAACCCAGGGAGTGTGGCTGGGGATCTCACTCTTGCCTTTCTCTTGCCCTCCCAGGCCAGACACCCGGTGGATTGTTTTGGGGGTTCCCTGGCCATCTCGGGGGGCCAGCCTGTGCTTTACAGAGCCATCTCGAGTGAGGAACTGCACGTGAGTCTTTTGGGGGAGGTGGCGGGGGGGCAGCAGGGTCGGAGGACCACAGGAGTAGTCCTCGTCGTCGCCAGGGAAGGCTCCCGGACCGAACTGCTGGACAGCCAGTTGCTGGAGGAAAAGGCTTCCTCCTCTCTTCCCCCAGCTCAGCAGGAGGAGGAGGAGGATACTTCTCAGGAGGCTTCAAGAGAGGACACACGGGTCACCTTAGTTTTCCCCTAATGATCCCTATCCTTTTTCCTTGGCTTAAGCTTTTCCCCTAGCCAAACCTTTCCTCCAGTCTAAACTTTTCCGCTCGGCAAACCTTTTCCCTAGCTCAACCTTTTCTGCTGGCCTAACTTTTTATCCTGGACAAACCTTTTTCCCTGTCCTAATCTTTTCTCCTGGCCTGAGCTTTTCTCATGTCCTAACCTTTCCTCCTAGCCAAAGCTTTTCTTCTTGCCTGACCTTTTCTCCTAGCCAAACCTTTTCTTCTGGCCTGACGTTTTCTCCTGGCCAAACCTTTTCTTCTGGCCTGACCTTTTCTCATAGCTACACCTTTTCTTCTGGCCTATCCTTTTCTCCTAGCCAAACCTTTTTGTTTGGGCGGGGTTGGGGGGTACGACGACGAAGTGCCGGGATGAACCGGCAGGGCAAACCCAGGGTGTGTGGCTGGGGAGCTCACTCTTGCCTTGCTCTTGCCCTCCCAGGCCAGACACCAGGTGGAGCGTGCCGGCGGTTCCCTGGCCATCTCAGGGGGCCACCCCGTGCTTGAAAGAGCCAAATCGAGTGAGGAACTGCACGTGAGTCATTTGGGGGAGGTCACGGGGGGGCAGCAGGGTGGGAGGACCACTGGAGTCGCCCTCGACGTTGCCAGGGAAGGCTCCCGGACTGAGCTGATGGACAGCCAGTTTCTGGAGGAAAAGGCCTCCTCCTCCCTTCCCCCAGATCAGCAGGAGAAGGAGGAGGATTCTTCTCAGGAGGCTTCAAGAGAGGACACACGGGTCACCTTAGTTTTCCTCTAATGATCCCTAACCTTTTTCCTTGGCGCTTAACCTTTTCCCCTAGCCAAACCTTTCCTCCTAGCCAAACCTTTTCTTCTTGCCTGACCTTTTCTCCTATCCAAACCTTTTCTTCTGGCCTGATGTTTTCTCCTAGCCAAACATTTTCTTCTGGCCTGACCTTTTCTCCTAGCTAAACCTTTCCTTCTGGCCTGACCTTTTATCCTAGCTAAACCTTTTCTTCTGGCCTATCCTTTTCTCTTAGCCAAACCTTTTCTTCAGGCCTGACTTTTTCTCCTAGCCAAAACTTTTCTTCTGGTCTATCCTTTTCTTCTAGAGAAACCTTTCCTCCTAACCAAACGTTTTCGCCTAGCCAAACCTTTTCCCCTAGCCAGAACATTTCTTGTGGCCTGACATTTTCTCGTAGCCAGACTTTTTCCCTGGCCAACCCTTTTCTCCTCGTCTGACCTTTTCCCCTAGCCAAACCTCTCTTCTGGACTGACCTTTTCTGCTAGCCAAACCTTTTCTCCTCGTCTGACCTTTTCCCCTTGTCAAATCCTTTCTCCTGGCCTGACGTTTTCTCCTATCCAAACCTTTTCTCCTGGCCTAACCTTTTTCCCTAGCCAAACTGTTTCCCTGGCCTAACCTTGCCTCCCGGCCTAACCTTTCCAGCCCGGCCTAAACTTTCCAGCCCAGGCTAACCTTTCCAGCCCGGCCTAACCCTTCCAGCCTGGCCTAACCTTTACAGCTCGGCCTAACCTTTCCAGCGCGGCCTACCCTTTCCAACCCGGCCTAACCTATCCAGCCCGGCCTAACCTATCCAGCCCGGCCTAACCTATCCAGCCCGGCCTAACCTATCCAGGCCGGCCTAACCTATCCAGCCCGGCCTAACCTATCCAGCCCGGCCTAACCTATCCAGCCCGGCCCACCCTTTACAGCCCGGCCTAACCTCGCCAGCCCGGCTTAACCTTGCCAGCATGGCCTAACCTCTCCAGCCCGGCCTAACCTCTCCAGCCCGGCCTAACCTTTCCAGCCCGGCCTAACCTTTCCAGCCCGGTCTAACCTTTCCAGTCCGGACTCACCTTTCCAGGCCGGACTCACCTTTGCAGCCCGGACTCACCTTTGCAGCCCGGCATAACCTTTTCTCCCAGCCTAACCTTTTTTCCTAGCCAAACCTTTTCTCCTTGTCTGACCTTTTCCCCTAGTCAAATCTTTAATTCTGGCCTGACCCCGTGCTTGACAGAGCCAGGTCGAAGGAGGAACTGCACGTGAGTCATTTTGGGGAGGTGGCGGCGAGGCAGCATGTTGGGAGGACCACCGGAGTAGCCTTCGTCGTCGCCATGGAAGACTCCGGGACCGAGCTACTGAACAGCCAGTGGCTGGAGGAAAAGACCTCCTCCTCTCTTCCCCCAGATCAGCAGGAGGAGGAGGAGGATACTTCTCAGGAGGCTTCACGAGAGGACACACGGATCACCTTAGTTTTCCCCCAGTGATCCCTAACCTTTTTCCTGGGCTTAACATTTTCCCCTGGCCAAACCTTTCCTCCTGGCCTAAACATTTCCCCTTGGCAAACCTTTTCCCTAGCTCAACCTTTTCTGCTGGCCTAACTTTTTCTCCTGGACAAACCTTTTTCCCTGGCCTAATCTTTTCTCCTGGCCTGACCTTTTCTCATGGGCTAACCCTTCCTCCTAGCCAAACCTTTTCTTCTTGCCTGACCTTTTCTCCTAGCCAAACCTTTTCTTCTGGCCTGACCTTTTCTACCAGACAAACCTTTTCTTCTGGCCTATCCTTTTCTCCTAGATAAAACTTTTGACCTCGTCTGACCTTTTCTCCAAGCCAAACCTTTTCCTCTGGCCTGACCTTTTCTCCTAGCCAAACTTTTTCGCCTAGGCCAAACTTTTCCCCTAGCCAAAACCTTTCATCTGGCCTGAACTTTTCTCGTAGCCAAACTTTTTCCCTGGCCAAACCTTTTCTCCTCGTCTGACCTTTTCCTCTAGCCAAACCTTTTCTCCTTGTCTGACCTTTTCCCCTAGTCAAGCGCTGAGCTAGATCCAGGGTCATCGGACTGTGCCACGCGGGCCTCACCATCTTACTCCCCATTTTCCAGAGGAGTTACTTGAGGCCCAGAGACGTTCAGTGACTTGCGGCCAGTCACCTAGCTGAGAAATGGCAGAGTGCCTTGCCCATTTCCCCCAAATCCTTTCCTTCCCATTTGGGCCTCCCCAGCCTTAGCCTTGCAGGTTTGGCCCCAAAGCCTTACAATTCCCTTCTGGGACCGACACCCCCTGCGCCCCACTTTGCCTTGCGGGCCTGGTCCCGACCCATATTTGTGCCAATTTAAGCAAAAAAGGGTTGCTCAGGGTTTCTCCTCAGCTTGGAGGATCCCCTCTCTCTTGTCCTGTGGGCACATTCCACTCCCAGACTTTCCCTCTGACTGAATGGACCGCACTGCTACCCCATAGAGAAGGGGCTCTGTGTGTCTGTGTGTGTGTGTGTGTGTGTATCCTGGGGGAAAGAAGAGCAATGAGGCTGAGGCCACTCAGGGGATAATAGGGGCCCGGGCTCTATGCAGGAAGCGAGTTGTCTCCGATTGGCCAGGGACGGAGCAGCCTCAGCCCCGGGTCCCCCTTCCGAGGGAGGCGCTGGCCCCAGGGCAGACCCCCCCCCCGGCCCGCCCAGGATCAGCCTCGCGGGGTCTGTCCCCAGGGACTGGGATGGGACTCCTTCCGGGCCGAGTGCGGGCCGGGGTGGGTGGGACGACGACAAAGTGCCAGGTGGAACCGACAGGGCAAACCCAGGGAGTTTGGCTGGGGAGCTCACTCTTGCCTTTCTCTTGCCCTCCCAGGCAAGACACCCGGTGGAGCGTGCCAGGGGTTCCCTGGCCATTCCGGTGCCACCCCGTGCTTGTCAGAGCTATGTCGAGTGAGGAATTGCACGTGAGTCATTTGGGGGAGGTGGCGGGGGGGGTAGCAGTGTGGGAGGACCACCGGAATAGCCCTCGTCGTCTCCAGGGAAGGCTCTCGGACTGAGCTGCTGGATAGCCAGTTGCTGGAGGAAAAGGCCTCCTCCTCTCTTCCCCGAGATCAGCAGGAGGAGGAGGAGGATACTTCTCAGGAGGCCCCCCCACCTCCTCTTTGTTGTAGCAGTGCAGTCCATTCAGTCAGAGGGAAAGTCTGGAAGTGGACTGTGCCCACACGACAAGAGAGAGGATCCTCCAAGCTGAGGAGAAGCCCTGAGGAAAACTTTTTTACTTAAACTGGCACAAATATGGGTCGGCACCAGGCCCGCAAGACAAAGTGTGGCAGGGGGGAGGAGGTCCCAGAAGGGAACGTAAGGCTTTCGGGCCAAACCTGCAAGGCTAAGGCTGGGGAGGCCCAAATGGGAAGGAAAGGATTTGGGGGAAACGGGCAAGGCACCCCGGCTCCGCCACTTCTCACCTAGGTGACTGGCCGCAAGTCACTTAACGTCTCTGGCCCTAAGGTAACTCCTCTGGAAAATGGGGAGTAAGACGGTGAGCCCCATGTGGCACAGTCCGATGATCCTGGATCTAGCTCAGCGCTTAGAACAGGGCTCTGCACATGGCCACTGCTCAATAAATACCACTGAAGGAATGAAAGTGCAAGCCAGGGACAAGGTTAGCCTAGGGGAAAATGTTCGGCTAGGGGAGCCGGGGACAGGAGGGGTAAAGTCTTGTCGGCGGCACAGGTTTAGGGCACGGGAAAATGTTTGTCCAAAAGAAAAGGTTAGGCCGGGAGACAAGGTTGGGCCGGGCTGCATAGGTTAGGCCGGGCTGCAAAGGTTAGGCCGGGCTGGAAAGGTTAGGCCGGGCCACAAGGGTTAGGCTGGGCTGGAAAGGTTAGGCTGGGCTGGAAAGGTTAGGCCGGGCTGGAAAGGTTAGGCCGGGCTGGAAAGGTTAGGCTGGGCTGGAAAGCTTAGGCAGGGCTGGAAAGGTTAGGCCTGGGAAACTGTTTAGGTAGGGAAAAAGGTTAGGCCAGGAGAAAAGATTAGGTCAGGGAAAAAGGTTTGTCCAGGAGAAAACGTTAGGCCAGCGGAAAAGCCTGAGCTATGGAAAAGGTTGGCCAAGGGGAAAAGTTTAGACCAGAAGGAAAGGTTTGGCTAGGGGAAAAGGTAAAGCCAAGGAAAAAGGTTAGGGATCATTAGGCGAAAACTAAGGTGACCCGTGTGTCCTCTCTTGAAGCCTCCTAAGAAATATACTCCTCCTCCTCCTGCTGATCTGGGGGAAGAGAGGAGGAGGCCTTTTCCTCCAGCAACTGGCTGTCCAGCAGCTCGGTCCGGGAACCTTCCCTGCAGACGATGATGGCTACTCCGGTTGTCCTCCCACCCTGCTGCCCCCCGCCACCTCCCCCAAATGACTCACGTGCAGTTCCTCACTCGACCTGGCTCTGTCAAGCACGGGGTGGCCCCCCGAGATGGCCAAGGAACCCCCGGCAGGCTCCACCGAGTGTCTTGCCTGGGAGGGCAAGAGAAAGGCAAGAGTGAGCTCCCCTGCCACACTCCCTGTGTTTGCCCTGGGGGTTGCACTCGGCACTTCGTCGTCATCACCCCCGCCCCGCCCGCACTCGGCCCGGAAGGAGTCCCATCCCAGTACCTAGGGACAGACCCCGCGAGGCTGATCCTGGGTGGGCCGGGGGGGTTTGCCCTGGGGCCAGCGCCTCCCTCGGAAGGAGGACCGGGGCTGGGGCTGCTCCATCCCCGGCCAATGGGAGACAACTCGCTTCGTGCATAGAGCCCGGGCCCCTATTCTCCCCTAAGTGGCCTCGGCCTCATCGCTCTTCTTCCCCCCAGGATTCACACATGCACACACACACAGCCCCTCCTTTTTGGGGTAGCAATGCAGTCCATTCAGTCAGAGGGAAAGTCTGGGAATGGACTGTGCCCACGAGACTAGAGAGCGGATCCTCCAAGCTGAGGAGAAGCCCTGAGCAACCCTTTTTTGCTTAAACTGGCACAAAAATGGGTCGGGACCAGGCATGCAATGGAAAGTGGGGCTGGGGGGGCGGGTCCCAGAAGGGAACGTAAGGCTTGGGGCCTAACCTGCAAGGCTAAGGCTGGGGAGGCCCAAGTGGGAAGGAAAGGATTTGGGGGAAACGGGCAAGGCAGCTCGGCTCCGCCACTTCACAGCTAGGTGACTGGCCACAAGTCACTTAACGTCTCTAGGCCTCAGGTAACTCCTCTGGAAAATGGGGAGTAAGATGGTGAGCCCTACGGGGCATAGTCCGATGACCCTCGATCTAGCTCAGCGCTTAGAACAGGGCCCTGCACATGGCCACTGCTCAATAAACACCACTGAAGGAATGAAAGGGGTGGCCAGGGACAAGGTTAGCCTAGGGGAACATGTTAGGCTAGGGGAGCCGGGGAAAGGAAGGGTAAAGGCTCGTCTGCGGCACAGGTTTATGGCACGGGAAAAGGTTTGGCAAGAAGAAAAGGTTAGGCCGGGCTGCAAAGGTTAGGCCAGGCTGCAAAGTTTAGGCCGGGCTGCAAAGGTTAGGCCGGGCTGGAAAGGGTAGGCCGGGCTGGAAAGGGTAGGCCGGGCTGGAAAGGTTAGGCCGGGCTGGAAAAGTTAGGCCGGGCTGGAAAGGTTAGGCCGGGTAAGAAAGTTTAAGCCAGGCAGGAAAGGTTAGGGCGGGCTGGAAAGGTTAGGCAGGGCTGGAAAGGTTAGGCCTGGGAAACTGTTTAGCTAGGGAAAAAGGTTAGGCCAGGAGAAAAGATTAGGTCAGGGGAAAAGGTTTGTCCAGGAGAAAAAGTTAGGCAAGCGGAAAAGGCTGAGCTAGGGAAAAGGTTGGCCAAGGGGAAAAGTTTAGACCAGGAGGAAAGGTTTGGCTAGGGGAAAAGGTAAAGCCAAGGAAAAAGGTTAGGGATCATTAGGGGAAAACTAAGGTGACCCGTGTGTCCTCTCTTGAAGCCTCCTAAGAGGTATACTCCTCCTCCTCCTGCTGATCTGGGGGAAGAGAGGACGAGGCCTTTTCCTCCAGCAACTGGCTGTCCAGCAGCTCGGTCCGGGAACCTTCCCTGCAGACGACGATGGCTACTCCGGTTGTCCTCCCACCCTGCTGCCCCCCCCGCCACCTCCCCCAAATGACTCACGTGCAGTTTCTCACTCATCCTGGCTCTGTCCAGCATGGGGTGGCCCCCCGAGATGGTCAGGGAACCCCCGGCAGGCTCCACCGAGTCCCGTCCCAGTCCCTAGCCTCGCGTGGTCTGTCCCTAGGGACTGGGATGGGACCTCTTCCGGGCCGAGTGCGGGTGGGGGTGGCGGGGACGACGACGATGTGCTGGGTGGAACCAGCAGGGCAAACCCAGAGAGTGTGGCTGGGGAGCTCACTCTTGCCTTTCTCTTGCCCTCCCAGGCCAGACACCCGGTGGGCAAACTGTTTCCCTAGCCTAACCTTTCCTCCCGGCCTAACCTTTCCTCCTGGCCTAACCTTTCCTCCCGGCCTTACCTTTCCAGCCCGGCCTACCCTTTCCTGACCGGCCTAACCTTTCCAGCCCGGCCTTACCTTTCCAGCCCGGCCTAACCTTTCCCGCCCGGCCTAACCTTTCCAGCCCGCCCTAACCTTTCCAGCCCCCCCAACCTTTCCAGCCCGGCGTAACCTTTTCTCCTGGCCTAACCTTTCCTTCTGGACAAACCTTTTCCTGTGCCCTAAACCTGTGCCGCGGACGAGCTTTTACCCCTCGTGTCCCCGGCTCCCCTAGCCTAACATTTTCCCCTTGGCTAACCTTGTCCCTGGCCTGCACTTTCATTCCTTCAGTGGTATTTATTGAACAGTGTCCATGTGCAGAGCCCTGTTCTAAGCGCTGAGCTAGATCCAGGGTCATCGGACTGTGCCACGTGGGGCTCACCAACTCCCCATTTTCCAGAGGAGTTACCTGAGGCCCAGAGACGTTAAGTGACTTGCGGCCAGTCACCTAGCTGAGAAGTGGTGGAGCTGGGGTGCCTTTCCCGTTTCCCCCAAGTCCTTTCCTTCCCATTTGGGCCTCCCCAGCCTTAGCCTTGCAGGTTTGGACCCAAAGCCTTATGTTCCCTTCTGTGACCCCCCCGCCACCCCCCTGCCCCACCCTGCCTTGCTGGCCTGGTCCCGAACCATTTTTGTGCCAGTTTAAGCAAAAAAGGGTTGCTCAGGGCTTCTCCTTGGCTTGGAGGATACTTTCTCTTGTCCTGTGGGCACAGTCCACTCCCAGACTTTCCCTCTGACTGAATGGAACACACTGCTAGCCCAAAGAGGAGGGGCCGTTTGTGTGTGTTTGTGTCTGTGTGTGTGTGTGTGTATCCTGGGAGGAAGAAGAGTGATGAGGCTGAGGCCACTGAGGGGAGAATAGGGGCCCGGTCTCTATGCAGGAAGAGAGTTGTCTCCTATTGGCTGGGGAAGGAGCAGCCCCAGCCCCGGGTCCCCCTTCTGAGGGAGACGCTGGCCCCAAGGGACACCACCCCGGCCTACCCAGGATCAGCCTCGTGGGGCCTGTCCTTAGGGACTGGGATGGGACTCCTTCTGAGCCGAGTGCGGGCAGGAGTGGGGGTGACGACGACGAAGTGCCGGGTGGAACCGGCAGGGCAAACCCAGGGAGTGCGGTTGGGGAGCTCACTCTTGCCTTTCTCTTGCCCTCCCAGGCCAGGCACCCGTTGGAGCCTGCCAGATGTTCCCTGGCCATCTCGGGGGGCCACCACGTGCTTGACAGAGCCAGGTCGAGTGAGGAACTGCACGTGAATCACTTAGGGGAGGTGGCGGGGGGGCAGCAGGGTGGGAGGACACCCGGAGTAGCCCTCGTCGTTGCCAGGGAAGGCTCCCGGACCGAGCTGCTGGACAGCCAGTTGCTGGAGGAAAAGTCCTCCTCCTCTCTTCCCCCAGATCAGCAGGAGGAGGAGGAGGATTCTTCTCAGGAGGTTTCAAGAGAGGACACACGGGTCACCTTAGTTTTCCCCTAATGATCCCTAACCTTTTTCCTTGGCTTAACCTTTTCCCCTAGCCAAACCTTTCCTCTTGGCCTAAACTTTTCCCCTTGGCAAACCTTTTCCCTAGCTCAACCTTTTCTGCTGGCCTAACTTTTTCTCCTGGACAAACCTTTTTCCCTGGCCTAATCTTTTCAACTGGCCTGACCTTTTCTCATGGCCTAACCTTTCCTCCTAGCCAAACCTTTTCTTCTTGCCTGACCTTTTCTCCTAGCCAAACCTTTTCTTCTGGCCTCACGTTTTTTCCTAGCCAAACCTTTTCTCCTGACCTGACCTTTTCTCCTAGCTAAACATTTTCTTCTGGCCTATCATTTTCTCATTCATTCATTCATTCAATAGTATTTATTGAGCGCTTACTATGTGCAGAGCACTGTACTAAGCGCTTGGGATGAACAAGTCGGCAACAGATAGAGACAGTCCCTGCCGTTTGACGGGCTTACAGTCTAATCGGGGGAGACGGACAGACAAGAACAATGGCACTAAACAGCGTCAAGGGGAAGAACATCTCGTAAAAACAATGGCAACTAAATAGAATCAAGGCGATGTACAATTCATTAACAAAATAAATAGGGTAACGAAAATATATATAGTTGAGCGGACGGGTACAGTGCTGTGGGGATGGGAAGGGAGAGGTGGAGGAGCAGAGGGAAAAGGGGAACATGAGGCTTTAGCTGCGGAGAGGTAAAGGGGGGATGGCAGAGGGAGTAGAGGGGGAAGAGGAGCTCAGTCTGGGAAGGCCTCTTGGAGGAGGTGATTTTTAAGTAAGGTTTTGAAGAGGGAAAGAGAATCAGTTTGGCGGAGGTGAGGAGGGAGGGCGTTCCAGGACCGCGGGAGGACGTGACCCAGGGGTCGACGGCGGGATAGGCGAGACCGAGGGACGGCGAGGAGGTGGGCGGCAGAGGAGCGGAGCGTGCGGGGTGGGCGGTAGAAAGAGAGAAGGGAAGAGAGGTAGGAAGGGGCAAGGTGATGGAGAGCCTTGAAGCCTAGAGTGAGGAGTTTTTGTTTGGAGCGGAGGTCGATAGGCAACCACTGGAGTTGTTTAAGAAGGGGAGTGACATGCCCAGATCGTTTCTGCAGGAAGATGAGCCGGGCAGCGGAGTGAAGAATAGACCGGAGCGGGGCGAGAGAGGAGGAAGGGAGGTCAGAGAGAAGGCTGACACAGTAGTCTAGCCGGGATATAACGAGAGCCCGTAATAGTAAGGTAGCCGTTTGGGTGGAGAGGAAAGGGCGGATCTTGGCGATATTGTAGAGGTGAAACCGGCAGGTCTTGGTAACGGATAGGATGTGTGGGGTGAACGAGAGGGACGAGTCAAGGATGACACCGAGATTGCGGGCCTGAGAGACGGGAAGGATGGTCGTGCCATCCACGGTGATGGAGAAGTCTGGGAGCGGACCGGGCTTGGGAGGGAAGATGAGGAGCTCAGTCTTGCTCATGTTGAGTTTTAGGTGGCGGGCCGACATCCAGGTGGAGACGTCCCGGAGGCAGGAGGAGATGCGAGCCCGAAGGGAGGGGGAGAGGACAGGGGCGGAGATGTAGATCTGCGTGTCATCTGCGTAGAGATGGTAGTCAAAGCTGTGAGAGCGGATGAGTTCACCGAGGGAGTGAGTGTAAATGGAGAACAGATGAGGGCCAAGAACTGACCCTTGAGGAACTCCAACAGTTAAAGGATGGGAGGGGGAGGAGGCTCCAGCGTAGGAGACCGAGAATGATCGGCCAGAGAGGTAAGAGGAGAACCAGGAGAGGACAGAGTCCGTGAAGCCAAGGTGAGATAAGGTATGGAGGAGGAGGGGATGGTCGACATTGTCAAAGGCAGCAGAGAGGTCAAGGAGGATCAGAATGGAGTAGGAGCCATTGGATTTGGCAAGAAGGAGGTCATGGGTGACCTTAGAGAGAGCAGTCTCGGTAGAGTGGAGGGGACGGAAGCCAGATTGGAGGGGGTCTAGGAGAGAATGGGAGTTAAGGAATTCTAGGCATCGATTGTAGACGACTCGTTCTAAGATTTTGGAAAGGAAGGGTAGTAGGGAGATAGGATGATAACTGGAGGGGGAAGTGGGGTCAAGAGCGGGTTTTTTTAGGATGGGGGAGACGTGGGCGTGTTTGAAGGCAGAGGGGAAGGAGCCCTTGGAGATCGAGTGGTTAAAAATAGAAGTTAAGGAAGGGAGGAGGGCAGGGGCGATGGTTTTAAGAAGGTGAGAGGGAATGGGGTCCGAGGCGCAGGTGGAGGGGGTGGCACTTGCGAGGAGGGAGGAGATCTCCTCTGAGGATACTGCAGGGAAGGATGGGAAAGTAGGGGAGGGGGTTGTTGGGGGGGAGGGGAGAGGCGGAGGGGTGACTTTGGGGAGCTCAGACCTGATCGTGTTGATTTTCGTGAGGAAATAGGTGGCCAGATCATTAGGGGTGAGAGATGGGGGAGGGGGAGGAACAGGGGGCCTAAGGAGAGAGTTAAAGGTCCGGAACAATCGGCAGGGGTGACGGGCATGGGTGTCGATGAGGGAGGAGAAGAAGCTTTGCCTGGCGGAGGAGAGGGCAGAGTTAAGGCAGGAAAGGATAAATTTGAAGTGTGTGAGCTCGGCTTGGTGTTTGGACTTTCGCCAGCAGCGCTCAGCAGCTCGAGCATAGGAGCGTAGGAGGCGGACGGAGGAGGTGATCCAGGGCTGTGGGTTAGTGGAGCGAGAGCGGCGGAGGGAAAGGGGGGCGAGAGAGTCGAGATGAGTAGAGAGGGTGGAGTTGAGAGCGGAGACCCGATCGTCGAGAGTGGGAAGAGAGGACAGGGCGGCAAGGTGAGGCGAGATGCTATTGGAAAGACGGATGGGATCGAGAGAGCGGAGGTCTCTGTGGGGCAGTAGCGAAGATTTGCAGGGGGAGGGAGTGTGAGAGATGAGGCAGGTGAGAAGGTTATGGTCAGAGAGAGGGATTTCAGAGTTGGTGAGTGAGGAGATAGTGCAGCGGTAGGAGATGACGAGATCGAGGGTGTGACCGAGTCGGTGAGTGGGCGCGGTATGGTGGAGGAGGAGGTCGGCAGAGTCGAGGAGGGATAGCAGGCGGGCGGCAGAGGAGTCGTCGGGTACTTCCATATGGATGTTGAAGTCTCCCAGGATCAGAGTGGGCAGAGAGAAGGAGAGAAGGAAGGTGAGAAAGGGGTCAAGGTGGTTGAAGAAGTCGGAGGTGGGACCTGGAGGGCGGTAGATGACGGCGACAAGTAACTGGAGTGGGTGGTAGAGGCGAATGATATGGGCTTCGAAGGAGGGGAAGGAGAGGGAGGGGGGAGGAGGGATAGTGCGGAAGCGGCATCGGGGCGAGAGGAGGAAGCCGACGCCTCCTCCCTTACCGGTGAGTCTGGGGGGAGTGGGAGAAGGAGAGGCCTCCGCTGGAGAGAGCGGCGGCGGAGACCGTGTCTTCGGGAGAGAGCCACGTTTCCGAAAGGGCGAGGAGGAGGAGAGAGCGGGAGAGGAAAAGGTCATGGATGAAAGGTAGCTTGCCTGTAATAGAGCGGGGGTTCCAGAGGCCACACTTGAAAGTAGCTGTGGGTGCAAGGGGAGGAGGGGGGGAAGGGCGGGGGAGGGGAGGGTTTGGATGGGAAGGAGGTGGCGGGGCCCTGGACGAGGAGAGGGGGATGAGGGGTGGCGGTGGGACAAGAGGACTGGGATGGGGCATGGGTGGGGAAGAGAGAAGGGGGGAGGGGGTGAAGAGGGGGTTTGGTGGGGGGAAGAGTAGGGGGAGGGGGAAGAGGGGTAGCGCTGGTAAAGTGGGGTTCTAGGGTGGGAGAGAGGAGGGGGGGGAGGAGACAGAGGAGAGAGCGGGAAAGAGCTGAGCGAGAGAGGGGAAGGGGAAGGGGAGGGGAGGATAGGAAGGGGCGGGAGGGGGGAGGGGGGGAGGAGGGACATGGCGAGGCCAGAGAGGTGGGTGGCAGCACTGACAACAATAAACAGTAATAAACGAAATCGGTAATATAGCAACATGATACAATATGATACAATACAGTGGTGCTAATATAGCAACATGATACTGTAGGATACAATATAGTCGTGTTAATAAAAGGGGTGATGACCAGGGTCGGGGGTAGACTCGATTAAGGGGCGACCTGATCAAATTCAAAATCTGACGACAATAAACAATAAAAAGCGAGATCGCAAATATAGCAACATGCTACAGTAAGGCACACTACAATAGTGTTAATAAGCAGGCGATGACCAGGGTCGGGGGACGAGCCGACCCTACCCGATCAGACTCAAAGTCAAGCGGCCAGCGGCCGAGAGAGTCCCAGAGCTCATGACCAAATAACCCTGTGGCGGCGGGGGGGGCCTGAGGTTGTCCGGGGTGGGTGGCGGCCGTAGGCGGCGGCTAAGGTAAGGTAACATGGTGAGAACAAGGACGTCGTCGCCCGGGGCGGGGCGGGAGGGATGAATCACCTCAAGAGGGAAGAGGGAGTGAGGCCTTCCCAAAATGGCCGCCTCAGGCAGGGTGGGGGCTTCCCAAAATGGTCGCCTCGGGCGGAGAGGGGAGCGGTTGGGGAGCACAATGTGCCCGGGCCCGAGCAGGGGGACACAATGTCCCCCGAGGACACAATGTCCTTGGGGCCGAGAAGGGGAGCACAATGTCCCCAGGATCGAGAAGGGGAGCGCAAGGTCCCCGGGCCCGAGCTGGGGGGGGGGTGGTCTGGAAGCTGGTGGCTGGGGGTCTGTGGGGGCGAAGATCCGTAGTGTCGGAGTTCCCGAGCGGGGGTGCGGAGATCCAGGTTGTGAAAGGCTGAGGCGGGCGCGGGTCCGGACGGTCCGAGGCTCAGCACCCCGGTGGAGGCGGAGGAAGCTCAGATGAGTCAGCGAGCGGTAGGCGAAGGGGGGCTTGTCGGGAATCGGGGCAGGGGCCGGGTGGGCCGAGGCTGCGCCTCAGGGGAGCAGAGATCCCGAGCCCACGAGGTAATGGCTCCAAGGGTCCGGGCGATGACAAGGCTCAGCTTCCCGGGAGAGGGGGGGTGGTCTCGGCGTGGATGAGTCGGCGGTCGGCGGCCAAAAAGCCGCTAAAGTCGGCGGTCGGTGGCCAAAAGGCTGCTAAAGAGCTAGGCTGGAAACGGGGGGCAGGCAGCCCAAGGAACCACCGCCTGGGAGGAGAGCTCCCGAGTCCATGTGTTGGTCGATTCGGCTGGGAAGAGGGGGCCCGGCGGTCTGAGACTTACCCCCAGGGGAGCAGAGATCCCGGGCCCACGTGGTAATGGCTCCAAGGCTCCGGGCGATGACAAGGCTCAGTTTCCCGGGAGAGGGGGGTGGTCTCGGCGTGGATGAGTCGGCGGTCGGCGGCCAAAAAGCCGCTAAAGTCGGCGGTCGGTGGCCAAAGGGCTGCTAAAGAGCTAGGCTGGAAACGGGGGGCAGGCAGCCCAAGGAACCACCGCCTGGGAGGAGAGCTCCCGAGTCCATGTGTTGGTCGATTCGGCTGGGAAGAGGGGGCCCGGCGGTCTGAGACTTACCCCCAGGGGAGCAGAGATCCCGGGCCCACGTGGTAATGGCTCCAAGGCTCCGGGCGATGACAAGGCTCAGTTTCCCGGGAGAGGGGGGTGGTCTCGGCGTGGATGAGTCGGCGGTCGGCGGCCAAAAGCCGCTAAAGTCGGCGGTCTGTGGCCAAAAGGCTGCTAAAGAGCTAGGCTGGAAACGGGGGGCAGGCAGCCCAAGGAACCACCGCCTGGGAGGAGAGCTCCAGAGTCCATGTGGTGGTCGATTCAGCCCCAGGGGAGCAGAGATCCCGGGCCCATGCGGTAATGGCTCTAAGGCTCCGGGCGGTGACAAGGCTCAGCTTCCCGGGAGGGGGGGGTGGTCTCGGCGTGGATGAGTCGGCGGTCGGCGGCCAAAAAGCCGCTAAAGTCGGCGGTCGGTGGCCAAAAGGCTGCTAAAGAGCTAGGCTGGAAACGGGGGGCAGGCAGCCCAAGGAACCACCGCCTGGGAGGAGAGCTCCAGAGTCCATGTGGTGGTCGATTCGGCTGGGAAGAGGGGGCTTCTCCTCGCCATACCTTTTCTTCTGGCCTGACCTTTTCCCCTAGCCAAACCTTGTCTTCTGGCCTGACCTTTTCTCCTAGCCAAACCTTTTCTCCTGGCCTAACCTTTTTCCCTAGCCAAATTGTTTCCCTGGCCTAACCTTTCCTCCCGGCCTAAGCTTTCCAGGCTGGGCTAACCTTTCCAGCCCGGCCTAACCTTTCCAGCCCGGCCTAACCTTTCCAGCTCGGCCTAACCTTTCCAGCCCGGCCTAACCTTTCCAGCCCGGCGTAACCTTTTCTCCCGGCCTAACATTTTCTGCTGGCCAAACCTTTTCCCGTGCCCTCAACCTGTCCCGCAGACGAGCCTTTACCCCTCCTGTCCCTGGCTCCCCTAGACTAACATTTTCCCCTAGGCTAACCTTGTCTGTGGTCTGCACTTTCATTTATTCAGTGGTATTTATTGAGCAGTGGCCATGTGCCAAGCCCTGTTCCAAGCGCTGAGCTAGATCAAGGGTCATCGGACTGTGCCACGTGAGGCTCACCGTCTCACTCCCCATTTTCCAGAGGAGTTACCTGAGGCCCAGAGATGTTAAGTGACTTGGGGTCAGTCACCTAGCTGAGAGGTGGCAGGGCCGGGGTGCTTCTCCGGTTTCCCCCAAATCCTTTATCCTTTACTTCCCATTTGGGCCTCCCCAGCCTTAGCCTTGCAGGTTTGGGCCCAAAGCCTTATGTTCCCTTCTGGGAACACCCCCCCCCCCGCCCCACTTTGCCTTGCGGGCCTGGTCCCGATGCATATTAATGCCAGTTTAAGCAAAAAAGGGTTGCTCAGGGCTTTTTCTCAGTTTGGAGGATCCTCTCTCTTGTCCTATGGGCACAGTCCACTCCCAGACCTTCCCTCTGACTGAATGAACCGCACTGCTACCCCAAAGAGGAGGTGCTGTGTGTGTGTGTGTATGTGTGTGTGAATCCTGGGGGGAAGAAGAGCGATGAGGCTGAGGCCACTCAGGGGAGAATAGGGGCCGGGGCTCTATGCAGGGAGCGAGTTGTCTCCAATTGGATGGGGACTGAGCAACCGCAGCCGCGGGTCCCGCTTCTGAGGGAGGCGCCGGCCCCAGGGCGGATCCCCAGGACCGCCCAGGATCACCCTCGTGAGGTCTGTACCTATGGACTGGGATGGGACTCCTTCTGGGCCGAGTGCAGGCGGGGGTTGGGGGGATGACGAAGTGCCGGGTGGAACCGGCAGGGCAAACCCAGGGAGTGTGGCTGGGGAGCTCACTCTTGCTTTTCTCTTGCCCTCCCAGGCCAGACACCAGGTGGAGCCTAACAGGGGTTCCCTGGCCATCTCGGGGGGCCACCCCGTGCTTGACAGAGCCAGGTCAAATGAGGAACTGCACGTGAGTCATTTGGGGGAGGTGGACGGGGAGCAGCAGGGTGGGAGGACCACCGGATTAGCCCTCGTCGTCGCCAGGGAAGGCTCCCGGAGCGAGCTGCTGGACAGCCAGTGCTGGAGTAAAAGGCCCCCTCCTCTCTCCTCTCTAAGCGTTGAGCTAGATCCAGGGTCATCGGACTGTGCCACGTGGGGCTCATCGTCTTCCTCCCCATTTTGCAGAGGAGTTACCTGAGGCCCAGAGACGTTAAGAGGCTTGCGGCCAGTCACCTAGCTGACAAGTGGCGGAGCCGGGGTGCCTTGCCCGTTTCCCCCAAATCCTTACCTTCCCATTTGGGCCTCCCCAGCCTATGCCTTGCAGGTTTGGGCCCAAGGCCTTACGTTCCCTTCTGGGACCCCCCCCCCCCCGCATCCCGCCCCACTTTGCCATGCTGGCCTGGTCCTGAAATATTTTTGTGCCAGTTTAAGCAAAAAAGGGTTGCTCAGGGCTTCTCCTCAGCTTGGAGCATCCTTTCTCTTGTCCTGTGGGCACAGTCCACTCCCAGACCTTCCCTCTGATTGAATGGACCGCACTGCTACCCCAAAGAGGAAGAGGGGTGTGTGTGTGTTTGTGTGTGTGTGTGTGTGTGTGTTGTGTGTGTGTGAATACTGCGGGGAAGAAGAGCGATGAGGCTGAGGCCACTCAGGGGAGAATTGGGGCCCGGGCTCTATGCAGGAAGCGAGTTGTCTCCAATTGGCCGGGGACGGAACAGCCCCAGCCCTGGGTCCCCCTTCCGAGGGAGGCGCTGGCTCCAGGGCAGACCCCCCCGGCCCTCCCAGGATCAGCCTCCCGGGGTCTGCCCCTAGGGACTGGAATGGGACCCCTTCAGGGCCGAGTGCGGGCGGGGGTCGGGGGGACGTTGACGAAGTGCCGGGATGAACCGGCAGGGCCAACCCAGGGAGTGTGGCTAGGGAGCTCACTCTTGCCTTTCTCTTGCCCTCCCAGGCCAGTCACCCGGTGGAGCGTGCCGGGGTGTCTCTGGCCATCTCGGGGGTCCACCACGTGCTTGACAGGGCCAGGTCGAGTGAGGAACTGCACGTGAGTCATTTGGGGGAGGTTGCGGGGGCCAGCAGGGTGGAAGGACCACCGGAGTAGCCCTCGTCGTTGCCAACCAAGGCTCCTGGACCGAGATGCTGGACAGCCAATTGCTGGAGGAAAAGGCCTCCTCCTCCCTTCCCCCAGATTAGCAGGAGGAGGAGGATTCTTCTCAGGAGGCTTCAAGAGAGGACACACGGGTCACCTTAGTTTTCCCCTAATGATCCCTAACCTTTTTCCTTGGCTTAAGCTTTTCCCATAGCCAAACCTTTCCTCTTGGCCTAAACTTTTCCCCTTGGCAAACCTTTTCCCTAGCTCAACCTTTTCTGCTGGCCTAACTTTTTCTCCTGGCCTGACCTTTTCTCATGGCCTACCCTTTCCTCCACACTCCCTGGGTTTGCCCTGCCGGTTCATCCCGGCACTTCGTCGTCGTCCCCCCAACCCCGGCCCGCACTCGGCCCGGAAGTAGTCCCCTCCCAGTCCCTAGGGACAGACCACACGAGGCTGATCCTGGGCGGGCCGGGGGGGTCTGCCCTGGGGCCAGCCCCTCCCTCGGAAGGGGGACCTGGGACTGGGGCTTCACCGTCCCCGGCCAATCGGAGACAACTCGCTTCCTCCTTTTCTTCTGGCCTGACCTTTTCTCCTATCCCAATGTTTTCGCCTAGCCAAACCTTTTCCCCTAGCCAAAACCTTTGTTCTGTCCTGACCTTTTCTCGTAGCCAAACTTTTTCCCTGGCCAAACCTTTTCTCCTCGTCTGACCTTTTCCCCTAGCCAAACCTTTTCTTCTGGACTGACCTTTTCTCCTAGCCAAACCTTTTCTCCTCGTCTGACCTTTTCCCCTAGCCAAACCTTTTCTTCTGGCCTGGCCTTTTCTCCTAGCTAAACCTTTTCTTCTGGCCTGTTCTTTTCTCCTAGGACAACCTTTTCTTCTGGCCTGACCTTTTCTCCTAGTCAAACCTTTTCTTCTGGCCTTTCCTTTTTTCCTAGACAAACCTTTTCTCCTCGTCTGACCTTTGCTCCAAGCCATACCTTTTCTTCTAGCCTGACCTTTTCTCCTAGACAAACGTTTTCGCCTAGCTAAACCTTTTCCCCTAGCCTAAACCTTTCTACTGGCCTGACCTTTTCTCGTAGCCACACTTTTTCACTAGATAAACTTTTTCTCCTCGTCTGACCTTTTCCCCTAGCCAAACCTTTTCTTCTTGCCTGACCTTTTCTCCTAGCCAAACCTTTTCTTCTAGCCTGACCTCTTCTCCTAGCCAAACCTTTTCTCCTCGTCTGACCTTTTCCCCTAGTCAAATCTTTTCTTCTGGCCTGACCTTTTCTCCTAGCTAAACCTTTTCTCCTGGCCTAACCTTTCCTCCTAGCCAAACCTTTTCTTCTGGCTTATCCTTTCCTCCTAGACAAAACCTTTCTCCCTGTCTGACTTTTTCTCCAAGCCAAACCTTTTCTTCTGGCCTGACCTTTTCTCCTAGCCAAAGGTTTTCGCCTAGCCAAACCGTTTCCCCTAGCCAAAACCTTTCTTCTGGCCTGACCTTTTCTCGTAGCCAAACTATTTCCCTGGCCAAACCTTTTCTCCTCATCTGACCTTTTCCCGTAGCCAAACCTTTTCTTCTGGACTGACCTTTTCTCCTAGCCAAACCTATTCTCCTCGTCTGACCTTTTCCCCTAGTCAAACCTTTTCTCCTGGCCTAACCCTTTTCCCTAGCCAAATTGTTTCCCTGGCCTAACGTTTCCAGCCCAGCGTAACCTTTGAAGCCCGGCCTAACCTTACCTCCCGGCCTAACCTTACCTCCCGGCCTAACCTTTCCTCCCGGCTTAACCTTTCCAGCCCGGCCTAACCTTTCCAGCCCGGCCTAACCTTTCCAGCCCGGCCTAACCTTTCCAGCCCGGCCTAACCTTTCCAGCCCGGCCTAACCTTTCCTGCCCGGCCTAACCTTTCCTGCCCGGCCTAACCTTTCCTGCCCGGCCTAACCTTTCCAGCCCGGCCTAACCTTTCCTGCCCGGCCTAACCTTTCCTGCCCGGCCTAAACTTTCCTGCCCGGCCTAACCTTTCCTGCCCGGCCTAACCTTTCCTGCCCGGCCTAACCTTTCCTGCCCGGCCTAACCTTTCCTGCCCGGCCTAACTTTTGCAGCCCGGCCTAACCTTTCCAGCCCGGCCTAACCTTTGCAGCCTGGCCTAACCTTTTCAGCCCGGCCTAACCTTTGCACCCCGGCCTAACCTTTGCACCCCGGCCTAACCTTTTCTCTTGGACAAACCTTTTTCCCTGGCCTAATCTTTTCTCCTGGCCTAATCTTTTCTCCTGCCCTGACCTTTTCTCATGACCTAACCTTTCCTCCTAGCCAAACCTT